>NC_049916.1:15446898-15712629 GCF_001411555.2 Juglans regia | reverse complement strand
GTGATGGACTCCGAACGACCTAGATACCGGCGTGGTTTCGCTTGGTGTGGTGGAGTTGCTGCACGGAAGTGGCTCTGCAGGTGGCCATCTATTGTTGCAGACCGAGGCTTCAGTTTGGTGTTTTGCAGAGAAACCGTGGTCTTCTGTGAAGAGGGAACCGAGCGGCACTTAGTCTAGGGTTGTAGTTGCTTCATATATATATAGATCAAAATAGAAAGTGGATCAAACCTAAATAAAAGGGAAGAAAAACATGCACAAAAATGGAAACGAAAAACGTGAACCGTGCGATGCGTGGCGTGAACCCGTGAAATGATTTCTGAAAACGTGAACCGCGTGCATGGGTCTAGCAATGCTGGGTCTTACATGAAGAGCCACTAAAAGCTGAGAAATGGATTATGGATCTCGAAAGGACTTACGAGATCTGTGGATGTACTGAGGACCAGAAGGTTCTATATGCTGTATACCTATTCTAAAGTTGGAATATGGTGGGATACACAAAGGCAGCTTCTAGTTAGGGAACTAGGAAGTTTGGATGCATTATCTTGGAAGAGATTTAAGGAAGAGGTGACAACGGATTCTACCCAGATTCTATCAAACAGCTAAAGGCGCAGGAGTTCGCGACTTTAACTCAAGGCAGTTGGACCGTAGAATAGTACGTCGCTAAGTTTATGGAGTTAGGAAGGTTTGCACCACACTTGATTTCTACTCAAAGGATGCAGGCAAGAAAGTTTCAAGCTGGACTTTAGCCATGGATCCGTAGCCAAGTAGCTTGCCTAAGAATAAAGAATTACCAAGAGTTAGTAAACGTGGCCACGATAGCAGAGACTGAGCAAAGAGGTCTAGCCATCCAGATCAATACCGAATGAAAGAGAATTTCATTGTATGCTACTGAAGAAAATCTAGAAATGAAGAAGATGTCTACTAGACCAGATAAGGGAGAAGGCATCGAAACTGGTAGCTCAATACTGACCACGTACCTAATATGTGGGATGTCCGGAAAGAATCATGGAGGCAAGTGCAAACTTACCCAAGGACTCTGTTTCAGATGTGGCCAACTTGAGCACTTGATCAGAAATTGTCCTAAAAGAGGCCAGAGAAATGGAACTGTTCCCATTGGAGATTCCAAACCAAAGCCACGACCTCCAGTACTAGCTTAAGTGTATGCAGGTACTTCTAGAGACGCAGATGCTGACGCCCCAGGAACTAAAGGAGTTGGCGCCGGTACTGGTATTTTTCTAAGACCTCTGTATTGTTAAGCTTATTTAAGGTTGATTAGATTGCAATTGATGGTACTATTGCATTATTGATACTTTGGGTAAGTTAAATCATTGAGGTTTATAACTTGTACACAGTTTGATTCAAGCGAGGCCCTATTTTTAGTGATTGTGGTATTGCACGAGAGTTTAGTTCGTACTCTGAATTGTTACTAGGTGATAAGAGTAACATTTCTTATTAAGAGTATTTCCATTCATACCAGTGCAGATATGGAATACCTTTTAGTAGTACGAGGAAGTATATTCAAGGTTGATGAATTAGTATCCCAAGTATTTGGAGTTTGTTTTGATTCGAAGGTTACAATGAAAATTGTGTTCGGAAGAGTACAATGTGTGAGATAAGCTTTGGCTTTAGTAGGATTCACTTATGATAATAGTTTTATCCAATCGCGAATAAATGGTTTTTGGCGAAACATCGTGTTTGTGGAAACCTAGACTGCCCTTATATTGGAGATATTTATATGGGGAGAAAAATCTTGTCTTAAGGATTTACGTGAACAGTATGATCAAATTCTTTGGATTAGAGTCAGAATAAGAGGCAGCTCATGATGGATAGAAGAGCTATGTCAATCATAAGAGAGAAAGTCTTGAGTTAAGGTTAATAGCTGATCGTTTATCGAGGGACCATCTAGGAGGAGGAACATTTCATTTTGATTATGAAGAAGTAAGCTAGTCCAAGACAGATGGAATTCCTTGAGGAAATAGAGAATGTGATTTCAGTTGTGTACAGATTAAATTCTTCCAAAATGAACTGCATGAATACTTGAAGTTTTAGATTTAGAGAGTATGCTGGTACGACTTGACCTACCTTGTGGAAGAACTCCAGTACAAATTGATATGATTTGAGAGAAAGAGAGTTAAGAATGGAAGATATATATACACGTTGTGGATAATTCTTTGAATAGAGATTTCTTTTAAGCAAGGATTCAGTATCCTAAAAGGTCAGCCTAGAAGTCATTAAGTTTAGGCAGTAACATTTGGGATTGTTATACCCTAATGTTATAGTGATAGTTATTTTGTATAACCATGTGATGGTTATAGATTAGAATAGTGTTGACTACAAGAAGAAGGCGATACCTAAAGAAGAACGAGACCTGCTCCTTGGGCGTGTTGAGGCATCCAGTGATGGGCAATACGTTGGTAAGCAACTTTTCCTTCTGATCGTATTTTATGTTTGTACTTACGTCGATTTCGAGGACGAAATCTTTTTTTTAGGAGGGGAGGATGTAACAGCCCGCTAGAAATTCATTGGCGGAATTTCTTTTGACTTTAGGACTCTCGTGAAAACCCCATAAGTTTTTACGAATCGACCTATTGCATAGGTTTTAGTCTGTCAACATAGTCAGTGTTATCACTCACTATGCTGCTAGAAATATAAGTTTTATTTATTTGAGGTGGTTAGAAGTGTCAGAATGCATTATGGTCTACGCCATTAGACTCGGTGGATTATTTAGGATTTTATGGCACAATAACCTATTTTCATAATTCCGGACGAAACGTCTGTTGAGAATTGTGAAATTATTTTTAGGGGCACATCGAGGTTGAATTTCGGTATAATATTTTCACTGTAGGTTAATATGAATATTTAGGAATTTTTAGTGTTAAGTTTATGATTCACTTTTTCGAAGTGAATAGTAACCTCGGTAAGCGCACCTATTGCAGTGTTTCGAAATCACAGTGTGGAATGTCCAAATTGGATTAGAGAAGTTTTATTTGGACACTTGGCAAGATCTTAGCCACACTTAGTGAATAATATTAGACACTTGGCACCATGAGGAATGTTTGTTGGATTTGAAGGAATCAAGGTGTGAGATCATGCCACTTAAGCAAAACTTTGTTTCATCTGCTCAACCAAATTGTGCCAGATCAAAGAGGTTTTCAATCCTAGTGAAACCCTAAATGGTGGGAATCCAATTGAAAGCCCAAAAGCATTGTTGAAATCGAAACCCTAAACGGTTTCCCCAAAACCCTAAAGTTGGCCTCTAAACATTTTCTAATCCGATTTCTAGCATTGTGTTTAATCACTTGATTAAATCACTTCCACATGCTATTAATCCTTCAAATTTGTGTTAGAACATCATTATCCAACCTTGTTAACCTTGAAAAATTGATTGGGCCAAGTGATATTGGATTTGGGCTTGATAGCAACCCAAACCCTCTTTAAACCCCAAATTTTAGGCCCATTCGGTTTAGGCCCATTAAGGCCCACGAATTTGGTCACCATAGGATTGCTTCATGGCTAAGTTTTGTACCCCCACTTGGCTGGCCAGATCTGTACAAGAAGAGCCTAGAAGGTTCTTGAAAGACAAAGCAAAAGGGCCACCTCACTCTTTCACTCTCACACTCCACCTTGAGAAAAGATCTTGGTCTGATTTTTATGAGAAGAAAAGGCCAACACTCAACCATTCATTCAGTCCTATCACTTTACATAGCTTGTGTAAGAAGCTCTTCAGTCCACTTCCCACGAAAAGCAGCTCTCCTTTACACTTTTCCTTCATAGAACACAAAAGACACTCTCGGACAGTTTTTCGTACCTCTTTTGAATGCCTGTTTCGAAGCTTTTGTAAGTGTTTTCTCGCAATGTTCCTTCATGAAAGTTGTTTCTTTTGGAGTCTAGTTTACGTGGATATCTTATTTGTTCCATTTGGAGATCATTTGATTGGTAAAAAGTTGTTTAGACCCCGGAAAGGTCATTCTGGGCGATAAACTGGAGAGTGTGTTATATTTTGGAGTTTTTGACCAAGCTAATGAATAGATCTTGGTCCGAAATTTTTATGGAGTACTGTTAACATGTGTATATGATTATTGGTTGAGGATTTGTTGCATGATTAAAAGTTTTGGTGAAATATTTTCTTAGGTCTAGAAACTTAGAAACTGGAAGAGGAAAAACAGTTTCTGTTTTGAGAAAGTTTAAATCTTTTATGGTTTAATCTTATTCCAATGGCTTTGATATTTTTATTGGAAGATCCTAAGCATCTTATATACATGTTAGAATGTTATTTTGAAGATATTTGATGTTAGTTTCGAACATATGAAATTTTATGGAAGGAGATATTCGGTTAGGCCAAAGTGATGATGTTCTTGGCTAAATTTATGTTTTGGTTGATGTTTACCCATGTGATCTTGAGTTTGAAGCTTGGATCTGTTTTAGGACACCTTTTTGAACCATGTGATATTTTGGTTTGAAGATCACATCTTTATAAGTCATGGATCAAGAGGTTGATCAAAACAAGTTAGAAACAAAAATCTGTTTTGAACTTAGAAGAGAAACCAAAAAGTTCAAGTATGGTTTTAGTGATTTTGATGACTTTTGTTTATGATTCAAAACATTATTATTCTTAGGAATATGTTATGAGTATAGTAGAAGAAAACTTTTGGTTTAATCATGAGTTTTGAGATTTGAAAGAATTACAACAAAATCAAAGGAAATAGCTTTGTAAGTTTCGGTGCTATAGAGTTTTAATGGTTGTATTTATTTTTCTGAATTAATATTTGAGTTTAGGACAAAATTTACATCAGGTATGTAAATTTTGGTATTTTTGGAGTTAGGATGCAAAATCCTTAAGTTAGGGGTAAAATGATCATTTTCCCACATATAGAGGGTAAAATGGTAATTTTACTCTAAATTGATATTTTTTCATACTCCTAATTGTTAGTGATTAAGTTCTAATTTTTAGAAATCACTACTTTCAGTTTCTCGTGATCGCACTTGAGTTTTGTCTCGAAGCCAGAAGATCGAGATAAGTTAGCTTTTAACTTACTATCAGTTTAATGTGTATGAGTGATAAGTAAGAGAACTAAAGTGTATGTATGCATGTTATCTTATGTGCCATGTCAAGTCATTACATATTTATCTGTTACACAAAATTTATTCTGTCATGAATTATTCATTTGTTACATAAGATATTTTGTCACGTATTGCTATACATTGCAAGCATGTCATGTTAAGTTAAGTATGCCATCTGTTACATGTATTTCATGTCACATAATACTCACTGTCATATGTTACGCCATGTTAAAAAATGTTGTCTGTTACATGGTATGCTATGTTACGAAATGTTGTCTGTTACATGTATGCCATGTTATGAAATGTTGTATGTTATATTTATGTTTCAAAATATGTCATGTCTGTCGTCTTACGTTCATGTCACGTTACGCTACGTCAGGATTTTTGTCTTTTATGTCACGTTTATGTCATGTTCATGTTACGTCACGTTACGAAATGTCATGTATGCCAGTTAAGTTATTCATGTCAATCACGACCCTAAGCGCTAGGATGGGGTAATATCCTAGTAGAACTCATTTGTTCACGCTGGAGTGTCTAAATAGGTGTGAAATTTTCTAGGTTGACAAAGTACAGTCAACAGGTTGCGAATGAGGCCTAATTAGCTGGTCACCGGAGCGCACCAGGCACTAATGCCGATGGTGCCACACATTATGTTATGTGTGTCCATAGCAAGTGTGGCACAAATAAATAAGTCACGGGGCCACAACAACTGTGGAGCATGAAGTATGGGGCCACAACAACTGTGGAGCATACACTGCGTGAGACACAACAATTGTGACACGTAGAATACGTGGGGCCACAACAACTGTGGAGTACGTATTAACACACTCACAGCTGATATAGAAACCTGTGATATGATGCAGTAATCGGCAGGGACACACGGCTCAAGTGGACCTGTGTAGCACCCATATGGTCACTTTAATGATTAAGTCTATTGAATAAGATTCCAAGTTCATGCATTTCACATTCAAGTCATGTTTCACGTTATGTTATGTTCAAGTTTACGTTCACGCAATCATGGTAATCCCATGAGACAAGAATATGTTTCAAGTTCATGTTATGTTATGTTCACGTTTACGTTATGTTCCAAGTTCACATTTATGTTATGTCATGCTCAAGTTCATGTTCAAATTATGCATGTTCACGTTCATGTTATGTTTCAAGTCCATGTTATATTTCAAGTTCACGTTCTTGCTATTTTTCAAGTCCATGTTTTGTTTCAAGTCACGTTCATGCTAAGCTTCAGTTTTAGTTTAAGTTATGCCAGTTATGTTATGTTGTATGTCAAGTTATGCTATGATTACTTATGATTTGATTATGTATTCATGCTTTTACCGCCATGCATGCATCATTAACCTGTGTAGAAGTTTTCTGTTAACTTGCTAAGATTTGAAATCAAATCTCACTGTAGTAGTCCCAACTACCATTCCCCCCGAATGGTAGATTTTGTTACAGGATCTGAAGGAGAACCGTGAATCGACCAAATGGAAACGGTTGACTAAGCGACGGTGCGACGTAGATGGTAATACAGTTGTTACCTCAGATTACTACTTGTATTTGTGGAGTTCAATCTCCAGCACTCTTTTGATCACAACCTTATGGATTATTATTGTGATCTTAGTTGTTTAGTATGTCGTTAAGTATGGAGTATGTTTTAAGTATTTGGGATATTTTAGTTTGGTGCATAGTATTGCTAAAGAAAAAAAATTATCCGCTGCGAATATTGCATAATGCTAGATGCATGTTAGGAATATTGCATCTTATATGTCATGAACGGGGGCAGGTAACCTTGTGTTGCATGTCTCGACGCTTCAAATGTTCGTCCGATCCCAAGCGGAATTTGGGGGCGTCACAGCCACTATTTCTTCACCACTTCATCCTCGACCTCCTAGCAACCCAATGCACCCAACCCCAGCTCCGATCCGCCACCGGTGAAATACATCCAACTCCATTTCCGTTTTGGGTATTTTCGCACTTCAAACACCCTCTACGCCGCCACCCACGGCTAACCATCACCACCACTAGCTTCATCGACATACCTAAGCCCTACCCTAGCAATCTCGGGTCTTGGTTTGTCCCCGTTCAAAAGTTGGTTTTTGAGACCCACGGCCGCAGTGCATTTGGCACTGTTTTGTTGCAGCGTTGCCGCTTCTAGCACTTCCGTGATCTTTCAAAAATTATATTATAGCATTGTAAGTATTTTTGCAAATAACTTTTCAGATTTAAATGTATTTCTGCACTAACTCTTTTATTTATTGTGATTGGTTGGTTGTGCCGGACTGAGTCCGAGGAGTAAGGGGGTCGGTTGGATTGGATGATGGAGTTGTTGGCTATTTTGGGTTTAAATATTGATATTTTGTGTTTGACGTGGGTTATGGTGGATATGGGTAATTTTAGTAAGTGATGATATATTTTGGGATTATGAAAGTTTTAAGTTTTAAGGAATTAAAATAGGTTATTTAAGAAGCTTAGGCTTAAATATCTAAATCCATAATTGACTGAAAACTTATGGAAATTACATGATTATTTTTATAGGTGATGATTTATAGTCGACTCGACATTTTTGAGAAAAATTCTGAAAAGCTAAATCGTCTAGGTAAGCGGGGGTTCCTATGCTAGATTTGCATAAAAATAAAATGGACTGAGGTTGATTTTTGAAAATATGCTTGTTTTGTTGTGAAAAGAGATTTGAACTACCTCAGTTATTTGTTCTGCATTACTCATGAGATTCTATTTAAGAATAAAGTATTTTCTGGCATGACTGGTGTAGACATGAGCTATTTTGCATTTTGCTTCTGAACTGTGCAAATGAGAACGAATATGAAAGTTTGTGCATAAAATTATGTTTTGTGATTTCTGAAAACTCTGTTATGTTCTGAAGACGTTCTGTACTCTGATATGGTGTGATTTCTGAATACTCTGTTCTGCTCTGAAGATGTTCTGTACTTTGATATGATGTAATTTCTAAAAAGTTTTGGCATGACATATAGTCCACTAACACCCTTACACAAGCGGTCTTCATACTCCGATACCAACCTTCTCTTAACTCGGCTAGCATGACTGTTCAAGCTACCCGTCCCTCTTGACAGTTTATCCCAACACTTAACACGAGATGACATCATTCACAACTACACTTTATGTCACGTCACATAGCTCGAGACTACTCCCAAGCTACACCGTGACCTTGTCAAGTCACCTGACATCCCGCTACATCACTCCTACACTAACTCCTCACCCATGACAAGCATGACTTCTCACTTAGCCATGTCACTTCGTGACATTCCCCCGTCATGCTTCCGTTGCCCAACTCTTACACTATTATGTCACTTCACACATACTCCTAGTCATAAGTCAACTACACGGTGATGCCTATCACCTTAGACTACAGGCCACATCACAGCTACTTCGGAACACTGTTCCACAGTTTCCGACACTTCACACGTACTCCCAGACATAACACGGCTACACAGTAGCACTAGTTACTGGGACTACCGGTTACATCACAACTAGCCCGGGACACTATTCCACAATTCCAGACACTATTCATCATGCTCTGTTGTAACAGTCCGATAGAAATTCATTGGTGAAATTTCTATTTACATTAGGAATCTCGTAAAAACCCCATAAGTTTTTACGAATCGACCAATCGCATAGGTTTTAGTCTATCAACATAGTCAGTGTTATCACTCACTATGGTGCTAGAAATATAAGTTTTATTTATTTGTGGTGGTTAGAAGTGCCAGAATGCATTATTGGTCTACGCCATTAGACTCAGTGGATTATTTAGAATTTTATGGCGCAATATTCTATTTTCATAATTCCGGACGAAACGTCTGTTGGAAATTGTGAAATTATTTTTAGGGGCACTTCGAGGTTGAATTTTGGTATAATATTTTCACTGTAGGTTAATATGAGTATTTAGGAATTTTTAGCACTAAGTTTATGATTCACTTTTTCGGAGTGAATAGTAACCTCGGTAAGCGCACCAATTGCAGTGTTTCGAAATCGCAGTGTGGAATGTCCAAATTAGATTAGAGAAGTTTTATTTGGACACTTGGCAAGATCTTAGCCACACTTAGTGAATAATTTTAGACACTTGGCACCATAAGGAACGTTTGTTGGATTTGAAGGAATCAAGGTGTGAGATCATGTCACTTAAGCAAAACTTTGTTTCATCTGATCAACCAAATTGTGCCAAACCAAAGAGGTTTTCAATCCTAGTGAAACCCTAAATGGTGGGAATCCAATTGAAAGCCCAAAAGCTTTGTTGAAATCGAAACCCTAAACGGTTTCCCCAAAACCCTAAAGTTGGCCTCTAAACCCTTTCTAATCCGATTTCTAGTATTGTGTTTAATCACTTGATTAAATCACTTCCACATGCTATTAATCCTTCAAATTTGTGTTAGAACATCATTATCCAACCTTGTTAACCTTGAAAAATTGATTGGACCAAGTGATATTGGATTTGGGCTTGATAGCAACCCAAACCCTCTTTAAACCCCAAATTTTAGGCCCATTCGGTTTAGGCCCTTTAAGGCCCACGAATTTGGTCACCATAGGATTGCTTCATGGCTAAGTTTTGTACCCCCACTTGGCTGGCCAGATCTGTACAAGAAGGTCCTAGAAGGTTCTAGAAAGACAAAGCAAAAGGGCCACCTCACTCTTTCACTCTCACACTCCACCTTGAGAAAAGATCTTGGTCTGATTTTTATGAGAAGAAAAGGCCAACACTCAACCATTCATTCAGTCCTATCACTTTACATAGCTTGTGTAAGAAGCTCTTCAGTCCACTTCCCACGAAAAGCAGCTCTCCTTTACACTTTTCCTTCATAGAACACAAAAGACACTCTCGGACAGTTTTTCATACCTCTTTTGAACGCCTATTTCGAAGATTTTGTAAGTGTTTTCTCGCCAAGATTCCTTCATGAAAGTTATTTCTTTTGGAGTCTAGTTTACGTGGATAACTTATTAGTTCCATTTGGAGATCATTTGATTGGTCAAAAGTTGTTTAGACCCCGGAAAGGTCATTCTGGGCGATAAACTGGAGAGTGTGTTATATTTTGGAGTTTTTGACCAAGCTAATGAATAGATCTTGGTCCGAAATTTTTATGGAGTACTGTTAACATGTGTATATGATTATTGGTTGAGGATTTGTTGCATGATTAAAAGTTTTGGTGAAATATTTTCTTAGGTCTAGAAACTTAGAAACTGGAAGAGGAAAAACAGTTTCTGTTTTGAGAAAGTTTAAATCTTTTATGGTTTAATCTTATTCCAATGGCTTTGATATTTTTATTGGAGGATCCTAAGCATCTTATATACATGTTAGAATGTTATTTTTAAGATATTTGAAGTTAGTTTCGAACATATGAAATTTTATGCAAGGAGATATTCGGTTAGGCCAAAGTGATGATGTTCTTGGCTAAACTTATGTTTTGGTTGATGTTTACCCATGTGATCTTGAGTTTGAAGCTTGGATCTGTTTTAGAACATCTTTTTAAACCATGTGATGTTTGGGTTTGAAGATCACATCTTTATTAGTCATGGATCAAGAGGTTGATCAAAACAAGTTAGAAACAAATTTCTGTTTTGAACTTAGAAGAAAAACCAAAAAGTTCAAGTATGGTTTTAGTGATTTTGATGACTTTTGTTCATGATTCAAAACATGATTATTCTTAGGAATATGTTATGAGTATAGTAGAAGAAAAATTTTGGTTTAATCATAAGTTTTGAAATTTGAAAGAATTACAACAAAATCAAGGGAAATAGTCTTGTAAGTTTCGGACCTATAGAGTTTTAATGGTTGTGTTTAGTTTTAAATTTTTTTGAATTGATATTTGAGCTTAGGACAAAATTTACATAAGATATATAAATTTTGGTGATTTTTGGAGTTAGGATGCAAAATTCTTAAGTTAGGGGTAAAATGGTCATTTTCCCACATGTAGAGGGTAAAATGATAATTTTACTCTAAGCTGATATTTTTCCATATTCCTAATTGTTAGTGATTAAGTTCTAATTTTTAGAAATCACTACTTTCAGTTTCTCGTGATCGCACTTGAGCTTTGTCTCGAAACGCGAAGATTGAGGTAAGTTAGCTTTTAACTTACTATCAATTTAATGTGTATGTGTGATAAGTAAGGGAACTAAATTGTATGTATGCATGTTATCATATGTGCCATGCCAAGTCATTACATATTTATCTGTTACACAGAATTTATTCTGTCATGAATTATTCATCTGTTACACAAGATATTCTGTCACGTATTGCTATACATGCTATACATTGCAAGTATGTCATGTTAAGTTAAGTATGCCATCTGTTACATGTATTTCTTGTCATGTAATATTCATTGTCACATGTTACGCCATGTTAAGAAATGTTGTCTGTTATATGGTATGCCATGTTACGAAATGTTGCATGTTACATGTATGACATGTTATGAAATGTTCTCTGTTACATTTATGTCTCGAAGTATGTCATGTCTGTCGTCCTACGTTCATGTCACGTTATGTTACGTCAAGATTTCTGTCTTTTATGTCACGTTCATGTTACGTCACGTTACGAAATGTCATGTCTGCCAGTTAAGTCATTCATGTCAATCACGACCCTAAGCGCTAGGATGGGGTAATATCCTAGTGGAACTCCTTTGTTCACGCTGGAGTGTCTAAATAGGTGTGAAATTCCCTGGGTTGACGAAGTACAGTCAACAGGTTGCGAATGGGGCCTAATTAGCTGGTCACCGGAGCGCGCCAGGCACTAACGCCGATGGTGCCACACATTATGTTACGTGTGTCCACAGCAAGTGTGGCACAAATAGATAAGTCATGGGGCCACAACAACTGTGGAGCATGAAGTATGGGGCCACAACAACTGTGGAGCATACACTACGTGAGACACAGCAATTGTGACACGTAGAATACGTGGGGCCACAACAACTGTGGAGTATGTATTAACGCACTCACAGCTGGTATAGAAACCTGTGATGTGATGCGGTAATCGGCAGGGACACACGGCTCAAGGGGACCTGTGTAGCACCCATATGATCACGTTAATGATTAAGTTTATTGAATAAGATTCCAAGTTCAAGTCATGTTTCACGTTATGTTATGTTCAAGTTTACGATCACGCAATCATGGTAATCCCATGAGACAAGAATATGTTTCAAGTTCATGTTATGCTATGCTTCAAGTCCATGTGTTTTAAGTTCACGTACCTGTCATGTCACATCAAGTTAAGTTTAAGTCCAGTTCAAGTTATGTCAGCTTCATGTTATGTCAAGTTACGTTATGTTTATTATTTCATGCCATGATATGTCAAGATAAGTTATGTTTTTCTATTGATTCAATTATGCATTTATACTTTTACTGCCATACATGCATCATTAACTTGTGTTGAAGTTTTTTGTTAACTTACTGAGATTTGTAATCAAATCTCACTGTGGTAGTCCCAATTACCATTCCCCCCGAATGGTAGATCTTGTTACAGGATCAGAAGGAGAACCAGGAGTTGACTAACTAGAAACGGTCGACTAAGCAACAAGGCGACGTAGATGTAGTTACCTTAGATTACTACATGTATTTTGTGGAGTTCAATCTCCAGCACTCTTTTGTTCACAACCATTTTGGACTAGTGTTGTGATCTTAGTTGTTCAGTATATCTTTATGTATCAATTATGTTTTAAGTAATTGTGATATTTTAGTTTGGTGCATAGTATTGCAAAAAAAAAAAAAAAAATTATCCGCTGCGAATATTGCATAATGCTAGATGCATGTTAGGAATATTGCATCTTATATGTCATGAACGGGGGCAGGTAACCTTGTGTTGCATGTCTCGACGCTTCAAATGTCAGATCAAAGCGAGTGCAGGTGATCACCGGAACTATCCGCAAAGCATCCAGAATCATACCATCTCGACGAGACAGATTATTATTTTGCTTAGCCGCCTGTGAGATGGACCCTAACCACACACATATAGAATGAACAACAGAATTATGCGATTCCACAATACCTTCCATTCGAGCAAGACACCTTCTTCTCCATAGGCGCCAAGTAATTATAATGGGAATAATGCCAACAATAAAGCCCTCCTGTGAGGATGAGCTAGCCCTCCTAAACCAAATCTCAACATTCTGTTTCCAAGTTCTACCAAGAGGTATACCAATAAGATTTCCAAAAAAAGACCACACTCTGAATGGAAATTCTCCCTCAAAAAACACATGATTAATATCCTCAATATGACCATGATTACAGCAATTACATTTAGATACCAAAGGAATACCAATACGGCGTAATCTGTCATCCACACTCAAGGCCATAAACCAAGTCCTCCAAAAATGGATAGACATTTTTAAAGGAAGATTCTTATGCCAAATCCATGCATGCCAAACCATAGAATTACCTCTAATACGAATACAGTTCCATGCAGATTTTGTAGAGAAAATACCTGTATCCGTAGGAGTCCAAACTAGAACATCCTTTCCATTCTTTAATCCAGCTAAATCCGTTATTATCTCCTCCACCTTATCATGCCCTACTAACTCCAATAACTCCACATCCCAACTATCCGACAACCTACAATCTTTAACTTTCAAAAAAGGAGAACCCATAATATTCATATCATTAATCAATGGACCATTATGCCTCCATTTGTCATACCAGAAAAAAAGATCACCCTCTCTAATTTTCCATTTGGAATTATTTAACAACAACGGAATACAATTCGCAACCATTCTCCAAAATCGAGATCCTTTATTATTTTCTATAAGATACCATGGCCGGGTTCCAACATATTTGGTTTTGAAAAAATTTGCCCATAAAGAATTTCCTTGAATGAGATTCCAAGCGAAGCGCATATGCAAGGCTTTCTGAACATCCTCAAGGCTTCGTAACCCAATCCCTCCTTCTTCCACCGGCTTACACATCTTATTCCAAGCCAACCATTTCTTTTTGTTCCGTCCATCAGCTTCTCCCCAAAAGAAAGAACTCATCAATCTATGGATCTTGGCAATAATAACTTGAGGTACCTGTAAAACAGCAAGTAGATGGATATTCATACTAGATAAGACATGCCTCAAAAGAACAAGTTTTCCTCTCGAAGAAAGAAGCCTCATCTTCCATCCACTAATCTTTTGCCTCACTTTATTCACCATTTCCTCTAAATGAGCCTGTTTCAAACGCCCTCGAATTATTGGCACACCTAGATATTTGAAAGGAAAGGTTCCTTCCATAAAGCCCGTCTGCCTTAAAATCCATTGCTTACGCCGGTTTGGAATTTTATTAGAACAATACAAAGCAGATTTCTGAACATTAATATTTTGTCCTGACCACCTCTCATATTGAATCAAAATTCTTTGAAGAACCTGCACCGATCTTTGACTACCATTAGAAAAAACCATAACATCATCAGCATACATCAAATGAGATATAATAGGAGTACCTCGGGCCTGAGAGAATAAACCAAACTGATTCTCTTGCACACTCCTATGAATCAAACGGGAAAGGACCTCTTGTTGGATGATAAACAAATAAGGAGATAGAGGATCACCTTGACGGAGCCCACGACCACCCGGGAAAAAACCCTTAACCGTTCCATTCATCATGACTGAATACCAAGGGCTAGAAATACATGAATAAATCAACTCACAAAATTGAGAAGAGAAACCAAACCTTTGCAAAACCATTATCAAGAACCCCCAATCCACCCGATCATAAGCTTTCGCCATATCAACTTTTAACAAGATATTCCCCCCATGAATTTTTTTATTTATAGACTGCACCAACTCCTGAGTGAGACTAATGTTCTCAAAAATACTCCTTCCAGGAATAAAGGCTCCTTGCTCCAAAGAAATCAAGCGAGGTAAAATACCAGATAGACGAGAAACAATAATCTTAGAGCAAATTTTATAAAAAACAGAACAAAGACTAATAGGACGAAACTTATCAAAACCTGTGGGTGACTCCATCTTTGGTATAAGGACCAAATATGAGGCCGTGAAGAATCTTGGAAGATCCTTGGTCATAAAGAATTCCACTACTGCCTTCCAAACATCAACCTTAACCACTTCCCAACAATTTTTATAAAAACCCGCTCCAAACCCATCAGGACCCGGAGTGCTTTGATTTGGGATGGATGATACTGCCTCAAACACTTCCTCTAAAGTAGGCGGCCTAATCAAAGAATCATTCTCCTCCTCTAGTATAACCGTCTCAATAAGGCCTTCCAGTCTAGCTTGCTCTATGGGCGGTTCTCCACGAAATGCATCTTGAAAAAATTCCACCGCCCCTTGATGAATACTTTCCGGACTCTCATAAGTCATACCATTCGATCTCATCTCCAGCACTCTCTTCCTTCTTTTATTAATAAGACAAGCATGAAAAAATTTAGAATTGCTATCTCCCTCCAACTTCCATTTAAGCTTAGCCAATTGAGCTAATCTCATCTCTTCCCGATACCTCCATCTAGCTAGACTAGAGACTGCTTCATGTAGCTCTCTCTCCAAATTAACCTCCCAATTTGATTGAAGCTGAAACTCAATCTCCTCAATCTGTTTTTCAAGGGCATCAATACGCCCTATTGTGTGACCAAATACTCTTTTATTCCATTCCCGAAGCACCACCTTGGTATGTTTTAATTTCTTACTTAAACATAAGAGCGGGGAACATACCATTTGTAAATTCCAAGCATTTCTAACACAATCCAGAAAACTAGGATGATCCACCCACATTTGTTGAAACCGAAATGGAGACGGCCCGTAGGCGAAAGGATCTTTCTTGAACTCAATGAACATGGGAGCATGGTCTGAAGTAGATCTAGGCAAATAAGAACAAATAATATTAGGGAACAAATTACTGAAAGAATTATCCATAAGAGCACGATCAAGTTGAGCCCACGAACGGGCCAATCCTGACTGCCCATTACACCATGAGAAACAACTCCCTTTCGAAGCCATTTCCATAAGACCCCTTTGATGAATCCAATCATTAAAATCATCCATAGCCACAATTGGCCGAGGTCTTCCTCTTCTCCTTTCCGAATCATTCCTAATAATATTAAAATCCCCCACAACAAGACAAGGATCTACACCCACATGATTACTACTAAGCTCTTGCCATAGATAGCGCCTCTCCACCCAGGAACATTTAGCATAAATCACATGAATCAAAATTTTCTCCGCACCATTCTCTACAACAACGGAAATAAATTGCATACCCAACTTATCAACATGCACCTTATAAATACTATCCCACAAAAGCCATATTTTCCCCCCTTCCACCTCATTAGAAATAACCATATCAAAATTTAGACTTCTAGCCAATTTACGAGCACCCTCTAAATTTTGAAACGGTTCTAAAAGTGCAACAATTTTCGGTTTATATCTTCCCACCAATGTCTTTAGTCTGATTCTAGAAGTTCCCACCCCTCTAATATTCCATACCAAAATGGAATCAATCATTAAGCAATGTTATTACGGGCAAGAACCCGAGAAGAACTACGCATTTTAATAAACTTTTTTTTATTATACCTTTTTTTACCATCATTCAACTCAGATT
Organism: Juglans regia; assembly: GCF_001411555.2. Classification (NCBI taxonomy): domain Eukaryota; kingdom Viridiplantae; phylum Streptophyta; class Magnoliopsida; order Fagales; family Juglandaceae; genus Juglans; species Juglans regia. The sequence goes on along the minus strand of NC_049916.1, from coordinate 15,696,021 downwards.
CAGTAAAGTAGTCTTTAGTTTGTGAAAAAACCTCTGGATGCTGTTCCGGTTCTGGTTCTGAAGAACAGTTCTCTTCCATCATTATTTCTTCATCAACTTCTTCATCAACGTCCTCATCAATTTCCTCATCCACCACTGGTTGCATCTGCTCCATAATCGGTCCATTAGTTTCCGCACGCACACTCTGATTTACGTCCATATTAGACACCACATAACCCGCACCCGTGACCATCCCTGCACCATCTGCGACCCCAACGTGTAGCATTAAATCTGTTTCATCCTCTGTTTCAACAAGAGACGTCAACTGCACCACCTTATTTATCACCGAAGGAATTTCTTCTCCCATCTGCTCCGGTTTTTCCTCATCCTCAGAACCCAACTGCACCATTTGGTCTGCCACCTGCACTGGCAATTCTTCCTTCTCGGCATCCAACTGCACATGAACTGCAACTGCTACTTCCGTCTCCTTTTCCGCCGCAGCATCCTCTGTTTCTTTATCCACAGGAACCAGCAGAGGAGCTTCAACCTTATCATCATTCTGCGCTACCTCTTGATCATCCAACAGGCCTTTCCTACTCTCTTTTCTCCCCCCTTTCTTACCAGCTTTACCAGGATTACAATTACGAGCATTATGACCCTGCATCTTGCATGACGAACAATAAGCCGGGAGTGTTTCATACAATATTTCTTGCTTTCGGCTAGAAGAAAGTCCAGGCACTCCAATCCAGAAATGAGACAAAGGCGGATTTGCAGCATCCACTTCCACACAGAGCCGTGCACCATCCGTTCTTGTAGTGCACCTTGTCGGATTATCACGTCTAATGAAAGTTCCAATCGGTGCCATCAAAATCTTCAAGAAAGATTCTTGATAAAAGTTTGGAGGAAGACCCGACAAAGAAACCCATACCGGTACCCTTGATGGCTCGGCATCCTCATTGAATTCTGGAGACCATCTGAAAGCACGGTAGAATAGCCCATTTATTTCACAAACCTCCCGTGATAATGCTTTGGTGAAATCAACTTCATTAACCATGCGAATGAAGACATTACGCGGTCTCCTCATGGCAGAAACTACTGGATTGGCCGTAAATCCCCATCGACTGTGAATGAAAGCCCTCACAGCATCCAACGACGGACGATTCTTCAAGAATTTGAGAACTACAGAGTAGCGGAAAGGTTCCGCTGATCTTGCTATTTCTTCTTTAGAAAACTGAAAATATACCTCACCTTCCAACACCTTTGGAACCCTGGGTGCAAGAAGCATCTCCGGAATAGGTTGAGGGACTGCACTCACCAGATCGGCAAAGGAAGGCCGACCGGTGCCACCCTCTACGGCTGCCATGCAGCCTCACGTAAAGCCCAGACCCCGTGTAGCAGCAAGAACCCTATTCTTTAGAGAGAATTAAGTTCTCTACGTGACCACTCGAGTTGCATTGTTATGTATTAGTTTAATTAGTTGTGATGTATTATTATTTATTTTGTTCTTTGTAAATTTATGTTGTCCATTGTAATATAACAACAATATTATTTATTTTGTATTTTTATTTATTTTGTTATTTAATTTTTTTTTTATAAATTAACTTTAGAAAGTGTTTAAATTATTTTTTTTTTTAAATATGGACAATTTAAGCATGGTATCAAAAAGTTTTTTAAAAACAACCTGCTATAAATTTGTTTTAAAAGTTTGTCTTTAAAAAAAAAAAAGAGAGAAAAGAAAAAAGAAAAACGGGATTAAATCTGGTTATAATCCGGATATCCGGATTTAACCCGAATATCTGCCAGGATTAATCTGGGTGGATAACTGCCCGGTTTTTAAAATCCGGATCTGGTTGTGGCCGAATATCCGGATCCGAATCCAGATCCGGATGCACACCCCTACAGTGGTATCTTATAATTAATGAACCCTATCAAATCTAGTACAAGATCATACCTCCCTTCAAAGAATTATAAGTCAATGACACTAAAATGGCAAGGCTAGTACTGAAAAATACATTAAAAATCCAACAGTTTCGAAAGTCTTTGGCCATATGTCACACTTGATTTTAGATAAAATTCATCTCCAAGCCAAACCACAATGCAAGCCAACAATTGTATTGTAGACTAAATGTATCACATATAATGTAAAAATGTAATATAAAGTTACCATTTAGTCCTTTACTGTAAATAGATAGTCAATGTAACGAGTTAGTTAAAGTTTATACAGAAGAGTAAAGTGAATTACTTAGTATGCTAAGTAATTCACTTTACTCTTTTGTATAAATACAAAACTCTCTCTACTATGTAATCTTTGAGTCGAAAATATAGAGGGTTTCTCTTCAATAAATATTTTTCCCCTCTTCAATTCAAGATTGACTGAAGTTGTATCATGGTATCAGAGAGGATACCTTAGGGTTTCACTTCTATCCACTGCAAGAATCATTCCAAGAGCATTTTTTTTCAACTGCAAGAATGACTGCATCAGCCTCTGTTTTGCTCAATATTGAAGATTCTAGTCCATATCATCTGCAAAATGGATATTCGCCTGATTTTGTGTTAGTCTCTAATCTTCTTACAGGAGACAATTATAATAGCTGGTGTAGATAGATAGAGATGGCATTAAAGGCAAAAAACAAGATAGGGTTCATAAATGGAGTGATAACTCAAGCGATTGAATCTAATCCTCTGTATGATGTGTGGGAAAGAGGAAAGATGCAACAACATGGTTTTGTCATGGATTCTGAATTTGGTGTCCAGAGATATTGGGAAAACAATTGTCTATGTGAAAACAACAAGAGAAATATGGGATGAGTTGCGGAATCAATACTGTCAAGGCAATGGGCTAAGAAATTTTCAATTACAGAAGGAACTTTCATCTTTATCCCAAGGTCAAACTTCGGTGAGTATCTACTATAGCAAGTTTTAAGTGTTTGTGGGATGAACTAATGAATTATAATCAGATGCAAATTGTAAATGTGGGGCATATAAAAATAATAATTGTGGAGCTACACGTAAGTTTTTTGAGTACCAACAGGGTCAACATGTTATAATGTTTCTCATGGGGTTAAATGAAGAATTCTTGTATATTAGAGGCCAGATATTGTTAATGGATCCATTACCAACAATTACTCAAGTGTTTTTTTTAGTAATTCAAGAAGAGAAGCATAGGGAGGTTAGATCCATGGGGAGAACATGACTTGAAACTGTTGTTGCTTTCATGAGTAGAAACGTCGAGAATCCAAGATCTAATCATGGAAAACAGCAATATAGAAGAGAAAACGTTTTGTGCACTCACTATGGAATGACCAATGTAACACCCCGCTCCTTTCTTCTTACGTATGCTTCTTCTTTCCGAAGTACGTTCCCTCTTTCTGATCTAAGCAAGTTCTAATGATGGACATTAAGTAACCGACCGCCCTTCCCTCTAGCGACTGTGAGCCTCGTCATGCGTGCCGAACCCTGATGACTTGTTTTCAAAGATATTAAGTGACTTCTAAGGCATGCCCAGTGTTTTAAATATATTGGAAATATTTATAAGGAGTATTTCCAGTGTTATTGAACTAAGTTTGATTTTAAATACAACAATTATAATATTCTTGAAGAGCTCCAAAAATATTATAATTGTTAAAAATCATTTTAATATTATGGGATTTAAATTATGTTGAAAGCTTTAATTAATTAAATGGTTTTATCCTCTTAAATATACTAAATAAGACTTCATCATTTTATTAATAATGAAATAATATTATTTTATAAACTAAAGTAGTTTAAATAATATTTTACCTTAATTCCTCTAAGTGCTTTTAATTAAGTTAATGTTTACGCATTTTCAAATTAGTATTTAAAGCTCATCGTTAGATCGTTGCGTGGATTCCCAGACGAAGGGACTAGGTTAAATACCCAAACCCCATCTTCCTTCTCACTCACTTTTCCCTCAACTCTCTCTCTCTCTTCCCTCTCCCAAGCGTACGTCGTACGCAGTTCACTCTCCAAGCAATTCTTCCACTCAGCCCGGTGTCACTGTGCGTCGACAGACCTCACCGCCGCCACCACCAGCTCCACCTCACTCCAGTGAGCCTCCCCACACTGGTCTCTCTCTCCCATGCTCTCTCTTCCTCTCCCTCGACAGTGCACAACCCGAATGGGCTTGGTGCTCACTGCATCGCCGTGCGCCGTCCTCCAGCGCCACCACCTCCACAGTAGCTGGTCCTCCCATCGGCCATCACCCTCCAGCGAGCTTGGCCCCCTCCACGCAGCCACCTTCTCCACTTGCACAGTCGTGGCTCCTCCATGCATGGGTTCACTGTGCATGTTCCTAGCGCTGCCATGATCGGCCACCTTGGCCACCGAACACCACCACAGGCACCTTCTAGCCTCCTCCACCTGACCCGAGGCCCATAGCCTCCCTCCACCGCACGAACTTCTCCCCTCTCCAACGCATGGGTTCTCCTCCCTCCACCACCATACGTCGCCACCCACGGTGTGTGACCACCATCTCCAGCCTCCTTAGGCCACCACCGAGCCATCCCAACCGCCCATAGCCCCAATCTGCCACCCATGCATGCACACTCTCTCTCACTCTCTCACGGGCTTCTCCCCCCCTCACACACGGCCATTCCTCCCTCCACCACCGTGGACTGCCGTACCACCTCCACCGAGCCTCCATGGCTCCACAAGCAACTCCCTTAGCCAAACCTTAGGTCCAAACCACCACATAAAGTGGTGGTAGCCACTACACGTGATGGACAGCCACTGCGCGTGGTTGACCGCCACTGTACACGGCTATATCCGCCGTGTTATGCTCCTTGTCACCATCACAAGGCCACTATGAGCCTTCCAAGACCACACTTAGCTATCCAAACGCCCAATCAGCCACTGTACGTGGTTTAACCGCCACGTACAACCCTTCTGGCATCATCGACCGTGACGATCAGCGAGCAGCGCACGGGTTATCCCATTGATGGTATAATCCTCTATCCCTCGTTAATTATGTTAGATATTGATTAGTTGATTAGGTTGTGGACAGTACAATTAGTATTTGTGGAGTTCGCTGTGTTGTGATGTGTTGTGTAGTGAAGTGTTGGGCATTCTGTGCAGTGAAGTGTTGGGCATATCTGTGTAGTGCGCTGTGAAGTGTTGGGCGTAATTGGGAAGTGTGCTGTGAAGTGTTGTGGACTGTGCTGTGTAGCGTGGTTGTAGAGTGTGTGTTGTATTGGTGACGTGGCATGTGGAATGGGAACAGTACATGCTAAGTGTACTATGTGTGTGGTGTAGAGTGGGATAAGGAGAGTATATGTAAAATATACTCTCCTGGCGTATTGTGGAATGGAAATAGTACACGCTGAGTGTACTCTGTGTGTGTGTGGCGTAGTGTGGGATAAGGAGAGTTTATGTAAAATATACCCTCCTGGCATATTGTGGAATGTGAATGGCGTACACTTGGAGTGTACTCCATTTGGTGGAGTGATGCACTATATGGCGAGTATGCCATAATGGTGATGTGGCATAATGTGTGTGAAGGGAGTACACGTGAAGTGTACTCCATGTGGTGGAGTGATGCACCATATTGCGGGTATACCATAGTGGTGATGTGACATAGTGCGTGTAAAGGGAGTACACGTGGAGTGTACTCCATGTGGTGGAGTGATGCACCATATGGCGGATATGCCATAATGGTGATGTGGCGTAATGTGTGTGAAGGGAGTACATGTGGAGTGTACTCCATGTGGTGGAATGATGCACCATATGGCGGGTATGCCATAATGGTGATGTGACGTAGTGTGTGAAAATGGAGTATACGTGGAGTGTACTCCACAAGGCAGCGACACTCCATGTGGCATGTCGCAAAGATAAGGATGGTTGTGTGATTAATGGATGTAGAGCATGGTAAATAGCGTCGTGAACTGTTGAACAGTGTCCTAAATTAGTTATGGCATAGCCTGTAGTCTGAGGTGACAAGTGTCACTGTGATGGACTTATGGCTAGGAGTATGCGTGAAGTAGCAGAACAAGTGTAAGAGTGCGCAGCGAAAGCGTGATTGGGGAATGTCACGAAGTGACATGACCACTGGTAGTCGTGTGTATGATGGGTGAGGAGTTAGTGTAGAAATGGTGTAGCAGGGATCATGACGAAATGTCAAGATGTGTTAGGAGTACGTGAGGAATCGTACTCGTGATGAGTTAGAAGTTGGCATAGAAATGACGTAGTAGGATGTCAGGTGACGTGACAAGGTCATGGTGTAGCTTGGGTGTAGTCTTGAGCTATATGATGTGACATAACGCGTAGTAGTGAATGGAGTCTTGTTGTGTTGGGATGAACTGTCAAACGGGACGGGTAGCATGAAGAGTCATGCTAGCTGGGTTAAGAAAAGGTTGGTATCAGAGTATAGCCCTTGTCCCTACGAGCAGGTGATCAACATGTTATGTGTTGGTCTCAGGTGATAAAGGGGTAAGGTACATGTGTAATCTGGTTAGACACATGTGCCGGACGGATTCACCATATGTAATGGATAATCTATCCAAAGCATGATTACATGGTGCTTAAGCCTTAGAGTTGGCTTAGAGCCGTGTGGCTTGTCTGGATGGGAAGGAGGATTTAGTGTGAGCTAAGGTGCATGGAGGTAGTGATGAGTGTATTATCTAGGACTGGGATGCGTGATTCCATCGGTCGGAATCATGCATCGAATGTGGTTAGTGAGAAGGTCTTAGTGTCTTAATCCTAAGGTGAATCATGGGTTCACTTTACTGGATGAGAACTCGAGGCAAGACCTTGAGTTGGAAGATGTGGTGACCATAAGTGGTCCCCGAAGGGTTTAGCATAGTAAAGGGCACGTAAGAACACTGGATAGAAGGAGAGTGTTCCAAGTGAAGCATAGTTCTATTTCTAGTTTAAGTTGTTTATGTACTAGATAGAGAATGACGTTAAGGTTATGTGTATGTATGTAGGTTGCCATCTGACACTCACATGAATGGACTACATGATATGCAAATAGCATGGAGTCCAGGTAAGTGTTACATTCATACTCTTCTAGAGTCTTCTAAAATATAAAGAAACGAAAATGAAACGCTTTTCCTTTACGATGCTTTACAAAAAGACACGAAAGATGTTTTACGAAAGAAAATGCTAAGTGTTCAAAGGTATAAGCATGTACGGCCCCTCCTTGGCAGCCCCTTTTACGCACCCAAAGTATTAGTTATACGCATGTGAATGGATGACTATACGCCATATCTATTGTACGTATTTTCTAAGAAAATCCATGAACTGATAAAAAATGCATGAAAGACATGAAAACGGATGCTTTTATAGATCCTACGAACTGATGCTTTCATGTGTGCCATGAGGTGATGCTTATGGATGCCATGAAAGACAACGTTTAAGGTGATGCTTATGAATGCCACGAAAGCTGACGTTTAAGTCCATGTATATTTTTAAATGACGTTTTCCATGAACAAACTGTTAAATGAAGGATAAAAAGCTTAAATGACCTGAAAGTTTAAGGCCATGCCTTAAATGATATTTTTCCATGAACTGAACTGTCAAATGAAAAGGACTGAACTGAAAGGACTAAATGAATGAATGCTTTAATGTATGAAGATACGTAACGGCCACATGAATGAATGCAAAGGGTACTAATGAATGGGCTGATTGCAATGCGGGTAAGTAGTACTGGAAGTGCACCCAGTGCTGCCCCCTGACTGAAAAGGGATTCCCAACCCGTGGCCACGGGCCGAGTCTGGGTCCAAAGGAAGACCGTTAACCCCAACACATGGGGTGTAATGGTGTGTACTGGCTTATGAAAGTGATAAGAAAGTATGGATGAATGTATGAGCGTATGAATGCATGAATGCATGCACTCTTGAAGAAATGAAGGTACTGACGGGAGAAACGTTTATGAAAGAAAGCCCATTTTTAAAGAAAATCCCATCCAGTAATGTTTTCAAATGAATGCACGTATGCACGTATGCACGTATGCATGTATGTATAGTATGTATGAATGATGAATGCATGAATGAAAACCTATGTTAACTGTATGAAGTAATGCTTATGAGTCATCGACTCATTTTAGTTTTTATGCATGTCCCTCCCCCTCACAGGAACTGCATGATCAGGACGGACACAGCCCATGGGGAAGAGCACGAAAGTCTAGGCATGAGTTTTAATTGTATGTGAGACATTTTTATTGTAAGATTAATCCTTTCTACTGTAAACCTATTTTATTCTAAAAGCACATTTTATTTTATAAACGTAGAGTCTTGCACCCTGGGTATGTAGGTAAAATGATTGGGATCCAATTGAAACCACAAAAGCTTGGTTGAAACCGAAACCCTAAACGGTTTGCCCAAACCCTAAAGTTGGCCTCAAAACCCTTTTTAGTCCGATTTCAAGCATTGTATTTAATCAATTGATTAAATCACTTTCACATGATATTAATTAATCAAATGCTTGTTATGACATCATTATCCAACCTTTTAAACCTTTAAAATTTGATTGGGCCAAGAAAAATTGGATTTGGCCTGATGGTACCTCAAACCCTAACCAAACCCCATTTAAACCCCAAATTGAAGCCCACTTGGTTGAGGCCCACCAAGGCCCACAAATTTGGGCACCTTGGCAAAGCTTTTTGAAGAATTTTCCTCCCCACATGGCAGACCATCCACTGCCATTGGCTGGACCCAATAGTGCCTTGATGTGAAGGACAAATCCACCCCATCAACCTCCATAACTCACGGCAGTTACAGACAGTCATTGCTCCTCTATATTCTCTACTTTATGTCACATAGGCACCTCCAATCAAGGGTCATTCAAGCCCATAACTTCCCCCTCTAGAATTCTAAAGTCGTGCAGAACACATTTCACTCCCTTTCATCACTTCTTCACCCCGTTCTTAGAGAGAAACAGAAAAGAGCTCTCTCGGGCAGTTTCCTATATCTTTTTGCATGCAGCTTTTGGACCCTTTGTAAGTACTTTCTCACAATGCCTCCTTCACAAAAGTTGTTCGTCTTCACAAAACTGGGGAGTAAGTTATGTATTGAAATTTTTTACCAAACTAATGGACATATCTTGGTCTGAAAATTTTATGGAGTGTTGTTAGCATATGTTTATGAATGTTCATTGAGATTTTGATGCATGAATAAAGCGTTTGATGATAGATTTCCTTAGATCTAGAAACTTGAAAACTGGAAGTGGAAAAACAGTTTTTGTTTTGTGAAAGTTTAGATATTTCATGGTTTAATCTTACTCCAAAGGCTTTAATATTTTCATGTGAAGATCCTAAGCCTCTTATATACATGTTAGGATGTTATTTTGGAGATATTTAGTATTAGTTTTAAATATATGATTTTTCTATGCGAGATGATTTCAATTAGGCCTAAAATTTGATGTTTCTGGGTTAGATCCATGTTTTATTGAGTTTTACCAATGTGATTTTAAGTTTGATGGTTGGATCATCTTTAGGACACATTTTTAAACTATGTGATGTTTTAGTTTAGGGATCACATGTCTTTAAGCTATGGATCAAGAGATTGATCAAAGTTAGTTGAGAGAAAAGTATATGTTTTGGACTTAGTGTAAAACCAAAAACTTCAAATGTTGTTTTGTAATGTTGATGACTTTTGTTTGATGATTTAAAGCATGGTTGATCTTAGGATGATATTATGAATATGTCAGAAGTAAGATTTGATTTTTTGAAATTCTTGGAGATGTTTTTATTAAGGTCAAAACTCGTGATCTAAGGGTTTACTTTTTGTGATAAAATTTGGGTCTTCTTACAAAAAGTTTGGTGTTGATGATTAGCTTTTTTTTAATGGATATTTTAAGTATGTTTTTAAACTTAGGATAGGAAGATCTTTGCTACAAAATATTGGTTTAAGCATGGGTTTTGAAGATAGAAGAAATTGCAACCAAAATCAAGAGAAATGACCTTTGAATGTTTCGGCCATAGTGATTTTTTTGTAGTTATGAATGATTTTAAATTTTTCCGTAGTTGTGAATGATTTTAAATTTTTATGAGTTGATATTTGAGTTTAGAATAGAATTTACATGAGGAATGTGAGTTTTGGTAATTTTTGGAGTTAGGATGTGAAATCTTTAAATTAGGGGTAAAATGGTCATTTTCTCACATGTAGAGAGTAAAATGGTCATTTTCTCACATGTAGAGGGTAAAATGGTAATTTTACTCTAAGTTGTCTCTTTTGACATTTCTAAGTGTTAGTAATTTAATTTCTAACTTTTAGAATTCTCTCTTACAGTTCCTCGTATTTTGCGCTTTATGTCACGTTCATGTCACGTCACGTTAGAAAATGTCATGTATGCCAGTTAAGTTTTTCATATCAATCCAGACCATAAGCGCTAGGATGGGGTAATATCCTAGTGGAACTCGTTTATTCACGCTGGAGTGTTTAAATAGGTGTGAAATCTTTTAGGTTGACAAAGTACAGTTAACAGGTTGTGAATGAGACCTAACTAGCTGGTCACCGGAGCGTGTTAGACATTAACGCCGATGGAGCCACACTTTATGTTATGTGTCCACAGCAAATGTGGCACAAACAATTCATGGGACCACAACAACTGTGAAGCAGGAAGTATAGGGCCACAACAACTGTGGAGCATACACTACGTAAGACAGTGATTGTGACACGTAGAATACGTGTGGCCACAATAACAGTGGAGTACGTTTTAACGCACTCACAGCTAGTATAGACACCTGTGTTGTGATACGGTAATCGACAGGGACACATACTGCTCAAGGGGACTGTGTAGCACCTGTATGGTCACTTTATTAATTAAGTCTATTGAATAAGATTTCAAGTTCATGTATTTCACGTTCAAGTCATGTTTCATGTTATATTATGTTCGAGTTTACGTTCATGTCAAGTTTCATGTTCATCCCAATCATGGTAACCCCATGAGATAAAACTACTCGATCATGGTGGCCCCATGAGACAATAATATGTTTCAAGTTCATGTTTATGTCATGTCATGTTCATGTTATGTTCAAATTCACGTTCATGTTATGTCATGATTATGTTCACGTTATGTTTCAAGTTTACGTTTATGTTATGTTCAAGTTAATGTTCAAATTACGTATGTTCACTTTCATGCTATGTTTCAAGTCCATGTCATGTTTCAAGTTCATGTTCATGCTATGTTGCTAGTCCATGTTATGTTTGAAGTTCACGTACATGTCATGTCACGTCAAGCTAAGTTTCAGTTTCAGTTCAAATTATGTCATTTATGCCATGCTATATGTCAAGGTATAATATTCTTACTTATAACTTTGATTATGCATTCATGCTTTTACTGCCATGCATGCATCATTAACATGTGTGGAAGTTTTCTGTTAACTTGCTGAGATTTGTAATCAAATCTCACCGTGGTAGTCCCAACTACCTTTCCCCCCGAATGGTAGGCAATGTGTCAGGATCAGGGCAAGGAGCTGACTGGAGGAGGTTGACTAGACGCTATAGACGCAACATGAAGCTTGCAACCTCCATAGTTAGGTTTTTGGATAGTATTACGGCATCTTTAGTTGAGTTACGCGAGTTACTCAGCGAACTAGCCCAATAGTGTATTTTGGCAATGTAATTATGGAACCAGGTATCCGTTGTTTTGAGATTACAATCTTCTGAGATCCGTGCTATAATCGTGGATGTTTATTTTATTAAGTATGCATGGATTATGTTTTAACTATTTGAGATATTATAAGTTTGGTGTATAGTATTGCTAAAAAAAAAATTATCCGCTACGAATATTTTATAATACTAGATGCATGTTTGGAACATTGCATCTTATATATTATGAACGGGGACAAGTAACCTTGTATTGCATGTCTCGATGCTTCGGATGTCTGTCTGATCCCAAGCAAAATCTGAGGGTGTCACAAGGTGGTATCAGAGCAATACATCTCTAGGTTTAAATGCACATGTCCTTAGGAAATGCACCAAATATTAGGCTTGAAATTTTAGTATTCATTAGGCTTGAATGTTTTTGAAGTATGAGAGATAGTACGTGGTTGTAACACGTGTACTCATGTGTTTCAAGAAGTGACACATGACTCACAGTAGGATACCTCAGAACCCTGAGGGAGCCACAAACTGGGAGAATCAGAATCTCTTGATGGATGGAGGATTAGCTGATGTTGTACGTCTGCTGGCTGACGTGCTTAGACAACAACAACAAGCGCATGTACCCCGACCTGAAGTCAGGGGTTGTTTGTATGAGAAGTTCTTGATCCACTGTTACCCGGATTTGTTTGGTAATGAAGGGTCACTGAGAGCCGAGAAATGAATTATGGATCTCGAAAGGACCTACGAGATCTGTGGATGTACTGAGGACCAGAAAGATCTATATGTTGGATACCTATTCCAAGGAGAAGCTGGAATATGCTCGGACACGTGGAGGCAGCTTCTAGTCAAAGAACTAGGAAGTTTGGCTGCACTGTCATGGGAGAGATTTAAGAAAAAGTTTGACAACTTTAACTTTCTAGATTCTATCAAACAGTTGAAGGAACAGGAGTTTGCAACTTTAACTTAGGGCAGTTTGACCGTAGAGCAGTAGGCCGCTAAGTTTATGACGTTAGGAAGGTTTGCACCACACTTTATTTCTACTCAATGAATGTAGGCACAGGAGTTTCAAGTAGGACTTCAACCAAGGATCCATAGCCAAGTAGTTCGCCCAAGAATAGAGAATTACCAAGAGTTGGTAAACGTGGCCGCGATAGCAGAGACAGAGCGGAAGGGTTCAATAGCCCTGATCATTTTGGAAAGAAAGATGATTTCATCATATGCTATTGAAGAAAGTTTGAAAAGGAAGAAAATGTTTACTGGATCAGATAAAGAAATAGGCATTGAGACTGGGAGCTCAATGCCAATCACATTTGCACCTTGTGGAGAGTGCGATAAACACCATAGAGGAAAGTGCAGAATCATGTTGAGAACTTGTTTCAGGTGTGGCCAACTGGGTCATATGATCAATGACTGCCCAATGTTGCTTTGAGGAATGAAAGAAAGGGGGTTTCTCTCAACAACGGCAACAAACCAAAGCCAAGGTAGCATGTGCCCATGAGAGTGTATGCTGTCACTTAGGGAGATGCAGATGCTGACGCCCCACGAACTGAAGAAGCTGGCACCGTAACTGGTATTTTTCTAAGACCTAGGTATTGTTAAGCTTATGTAAGGTTGATTTGATTGCAATTGAATGTATTGTTGCATTATTTTTATTTTGGGGAATGTCAAGTCATTGAAGTTTGTAACTTGTATGCTATTGATTCAAGTGAGTCAGTGTCTTTAGTGATTGTGGTATTACACGAGATTTTAGTTCGGAAGCCAAATTGTTACCCAGGTGGTAAGAGGAACAACTCTCATTAAGAGTATTGTTGTTCATATCCGTGTAGATATAGAATACCCTTTAGCAGTTGGAGGAAGGATATTGAAAGTTGATAAATTAGTATTCCGCATATTTGGAGTTATTTCGATTTTGAGAATCCAAATGAATTTGTGTTCAGAGGAGTAAAGTGTTTGGGAGAGGCTTTGGTTGTAGTAGGATTTGCTTATGATGGTAGTTTTTCCAGCTGCCAGTAAGTGTTTTGGTAAAGCATTGTGTTTCTGGAAAACGTAGATCTCCATTATATTTGAGACTTTTATATGGGTAGTAAATCTTAGTCTTGAGGACTTACGTTAACAGTAGGAACAAATCATTTTGTTTAGAGTCAGAATAAGAGGTAGCTCATGATGGATGGAAGAGCTATGCCAATCATAAGAGAGAAAGTCTTGAGTTGAGGTTATTAGTTGATTGTTTATCAAGGTACCACCTAGGAGGAGGAACGATTCGTTGTGATTATGTAGGAGTAAGCTAGTCCTAGGCAGATAGAATTCCTTGAGGAAATAGAGAAAGTGAATTCAGTTGTATATGGATTAAATTCTTCCAAATTGAACTACGTGAATACTTGAAGTTTTAGATTTAAAGAGTATGCTGGTATGACTTGACCTATTTTGAGGAAGGATTCCAGTACAAATTGATATGATTTGAGAGAGAGAGTTAAGAATGGTAGATATATATACGTTGTGGATAATTATTTGAATAGTAAGGAGAATAGTGATTTCATTTAAGCAAGGATTCAGTATCCTAGAAAGTCAGCTTATAAGTCATTAAGTTTAGGCAATAACCTTTGGTAGTGTTATACCCTTATGTTATAGTGGTAGTTATTTTGTGTAACCATGTGATAGTTACAGGTAAGAATAGTGTTGACTATGAGAGGAAGGCATTACCTCAAGAAGAATGTTACCTGCCTCTTGAGCGTGATGAGGCATTCGGCGATGGACAATAGGTTGGTGATCAATTTCTTCTTTTGAGCGTATTTTATGTTTTTACTTGCGTGGATTTCGAGGACGAAATCTTTTTTTTAAGGGGGGAGGATGTAACAGTCTGTAAGATATTCACTAATGAAATTTCTATTGACTTTAGGAATCTCGTGAAAACTCCATAAGTTTTTACAAATCGACTAATCACACAGGTTTTAGTCTGTCAACATAGTCAATGTTATCGCTCACTATGGTGCTAGAAATATGAGTTTAATTGTTTGAGATAGTTAGAAGTGTCAAAATGTGTTTTGGTCTACGCCATTAGACTCAATTGATTATTTAAAATTTTATGGCATAATAGCCCATTTTCATAATTTGAACGAAACGCCTGTTCGAAATTGTAAAATTATTTTTATGGGCACTTCGGGGTTGAATTTAGGTAAACCATTTTCACTACAGGTTAATATGAATATTTAGAATTTTTCAGTACTAAGCTTATTATGCATTTTTTCTGAGTGAATAGTAACTTCGATAAGCGCATCCAGTGTAGTGTTTTCAAAATCACAGTGTGGAATGTCCAAATTAGGTAGGAAGTTTTATTTGGACACTTGGAAAGATCTTAGCCACACATAATGAATAGTATTAGACACTTGGCACAAAGAGAAAACATTTGTTAGATTTGTGAAGGAAATCAAGGTGTGAGATCATGCCACCTAAGCAAAACTTTATTCTATCTGATCAACCAAATTGTGCCAGACCAAAGAGGGTTTCAATTCTAGTGAAATCCTAAATGATTGGGATCTAATTGAAACCCCAAAAGCTTGGTTGAAACCGAAACCCTAAATGGTTTCCCCAAACCCTAAAGTTGGTCTCCAAACCCTTTTTAATCGGATTTCTAGTATTGTGTTTAATCACTTGATTAAATCACTTTCACATGCTATTAATTAATCAATCATTGTTATGAAATCTTTATTCAACCTTTTAAATCTTGAAAATTTGATTGGGTCAAGAAAAATTAGATTTGGATTTGATAGCACCTCAAACCCTAACCAAACCCCTTTTAAACCTCAAATTGAAGCACACTTGGTTGGGCCCACCAAGGCCCACGAATTTGGCCACCTTGGCAAAGTTTCTTAAAGAATTTCCTATCGTGCATGGCAGACCATCCACTATCATTGGCAGCACCCAATAGTGCCTTGATGTGAAGGAGAAATCCACCCCATCAACCTCCATATTTCACAGCTGCTGCAGGTTGTCCTTGCTTCTCTCTATTCTCCACTTTATGTCACAAAGCCATCTCCAATCAAGGCTCATTCAAGCCAGTAACTTCCCCCTCCAGATGTCTAAAGTCATGTAAAACACATTTCACTCCCTTTCATCACTTCTTCACCTTGTTCTTAGAGAGAAACTCAAAAGAACTCTCTCGGGCAGATTCCAAGATCTTTTTGCATGGAGGTTTTGGAACCTTGTATGTATTTTCTCACAATGACACCATCACAAAAATTATTCTTCTTTAAGTGTAGTTACTGTGGATATCTTATTAGTCTCATTTCATGCTCATTTGATCTGTCAAAAGTATTTTTAACCATAGAAAAGTCATTATGGGAGAGAAACTAAAGGGTTTTTAGAATGTGTTTATGAATGTTCATTGAGGTTTGGTCTCATGAATAAAGCGTTTGATGATAGATTTCCTTAGATCTAGAAACCTGAAACCTGAAAGTACAAAAACAGCTTTTGTGTAGTAAAACTTTGGATATTTCGTGGTTTAATCTTACTCCAAAGGCTTTAATATTTTTATGTGATGATCCTAAGCCTCTTTTATACATGTTAGAATGTTATTTTAAAGATATTTAGTATTATTTTTAAAGATATGATTTTTCTATGCAAGAGGATTTCAGTTAGGCCTAAGATTTGATGTTTTTGGGTTAGATCCATGTTTTATTGAGTTTTAGTCATGTGATTTTAAGTTTGATGGTTGGATCTTCTTTAGGACACATTTTGAAACCATGTGATGATTTAGTTTGAAGATCACATATCTTTAAGTCATGGATCAAGAGATTGATCAAAGTTAGTTGAGAGAAAAGTTTTTGTTTTGGACTTAGTGTAAAACCAAAAACTCCAAATCCTATTTTGGTGACTTTTGTTTGATGATTTAAAGCATGGTTGATCTTAGGATGATTTTATGAATATGTTAGAAGTAAGATTTGATTGTTTGGAATTCTTGGAGATATTTTTATTAAGGTTAAAACTTGTGATCTATGGGTTTACCTTTTGTTAAAATGTTTGGGTCTTCTTACAAAAAGTTTGGTGTTGATGATTAGCTTTTTCTTAATGGATATTTTAAGTGTGTTTTTAAACTTAGGAGAGCAAGATCTTTGTTACAAAATTTTGGTTTAATCATGGGTTTTGAAAGTGGAAGAAATTGCAACCAAAATCAAGAGAGATAGCCTATGAATGTTTGGGCCATAGTGAGTGTTCCATAGTTGTGAAAGGTTTTAAATTTTTTTGAGTTGATATTTGAGTTTAGGATAGAATTTACATGAGGAATGTATATTTTGATAATTTTTTGAGTTTGGATCTGAAATCCTTCAGTTAGGGGTAAAATAGTCATTTTCTCACATGTAGAGGGTAAAATGGTCATTTGACTCTAAGTTGTCTCTTTTCACATTTCTAATTGCTTGTAATTAAATTTCTAACTTCTAGAATATCCTCTTACACTTCCTCGTGTTTCACGCTTTATTCTCGTAGAATGCGACAATCGAGGTAAGTTAGCTCTTAACTTACTATAAGTTAATTGTGTATGTGTGATGGGTAAGGGAAATACAATTTATGTTCGTATGTTGTTATATATGCCATGTCATCACATGTTTATCTATTACACGAATTATTCTGTTATGAAAATTTTATCTGTTACATAATATAATTTGTCTCATGTTACTATCGGTTGCAGGTATGTCACATTACGTATGCCATCTGTTAACATGTATTTCATTTCATCTAATATTCTATGTCATATGTTACGCCATGTTATGGTATGACATGTTACGAAATATTGTCGGTTACATTTATGCCATATTACAAAATATTGTCTATAACATGGTATGCCATGTTCTGAAATATTGTTTGTTACATGTATGCCATGTTATGGAATGTTGTTTGTTACATTTATGTCTCAAAGTATTTCATGTGTGTCGTCTTATGTTCATGTCACGTTACGCTACGTTAGGGCTTTTGTCTTTTATGTCACGTTCACGTCACATCACGTTACGAAATGTCATGTATGCCAGTTAAGTTATTCATGTCAATCGTGACCCTAAGCGCTAGGATGCGCTAATATCCTAGTGGAACTCCTTTGTTCAAGCTGGAGTGTCTAAATAGGTTTGAAATTCCCTAGGTTGACGAAATACAGTTGACTAGTTACAAATGGGGCCTAACTAGCTAGTCACTGGAGCGCGCCAGACACTAACGCCGATGGAGCCACACTTCATGGGACCACAATAATTAGCAATGTTCATCCGACCCGACCCGACCCCAAGACTATTCCATTACTTGATTACCCGATTTACCCAATACCCGATTGCCCGACCCATACATTGTTTTCGGAATACCCGATTACCCGATTTTTGTTTTTTTTTTTGGAAAATAGATATATGTTAGTCTCTTAATCTTCTGACTCCAAGAATTTACAAAAAATATGTTTGTAAATATCCACATAAAAAAAAAAAAACTTAAAAGGATGGGTATTGATCCATAAAGTTCCATAACAAAGCATCTCTTACTTCAATCCTATCAAACACTTAGCGAGCACTTCCAACACAAACACACTTGGCATACATATCAATTAAACCGGACCCACAAACACATGTCTCCCATCCTATCCTTGATGCATGTTCATGAATCTTCCTCCTGTCTTCAAAACTAGCTAATCTGCATGCCCACAAAAAATTGGATAATGATACTAAAATTGGACATCCTCTATTGCTAAGAAAGAAAGTGAAGATTGAAGAACATGCCCACAAAAAAAAAATGGTCTTACTCTTGGATTAGCTAGTTTTGGTCCAAAAGTACTTCAAGTAATCTTCAATCGATCTCATTTAAAATATTCTTCAAAGTTATCTCTACGTGAAAAAAAATTATGTTAAACATATAATTAATTGAAAAGACTATATGAAAATAAAGTTCAAATGTGAATCTTACCGATTTCTAACTTGTTGCTTTCAGCATCTTCCATTACATATTGGGAGTCATAATTAATAGAGGGAGCCATTAACCAGTTTTGTGTGCAAATAAGAGATTCAACTGTTGTTGGGGCCAATAAGCTACGAAATGAATCTAAGACACAACCTCCAACGCTAAATGTCGACTCAGAAGCAACAGTAGATATGGGAATAGCTAACACATCTCGAGCCATATTGGCAAGGATCGGATATCTGATTGAGTTCACCTTCCACCATAGTAAAATATCAAAGTCGGGTGTCGATCCTTCAACACTTTCCATGAAATAGTTATCCAATTCTGATTTAGACTCTACCACACCCTTTGATGCTTGATATTGTTCAAACATACTTAATATATCATCCACATTATCATAAGAAGTATTGCTTTGGGTCTCACCAACACTTGATTGGCTCCTACTTGAACCTACACTAGATTTTGAATATTGCTTATACATCCGCTCAATGATCCTCCTTAACCAATCAACAAGTTCAGACGCTCGCTCATTCCCAAGAAAATTTCTAAAACAAAATTCCAAAACTTCTAACTTGAAGCGCGGATCAAGCAAAGATGCAATAAACAACATTTTGTTCAATTTCTCAAAATCCCCCCAATACTTGTCATATTTCAACAACATCCTCTCTGACATGGTTTTTAGCATATTACTCTCACTCATAAAAAATTTGTTCAAAAATTATAGACTGTAAATACTTCTCTAATGAACAAATTTGAAGTTGCATAAATTGAGCCTGAAACCCACAAAGTCGTATCATAAAAAAGTTTCAAAAATTTTACAAAAACCTTAATGGTTTCCCAATCATGTAAAGTTGGTATTCCTTGTCCAACCTCACGTAAATATGGGCCAAACTCATTGTCTTCATCTTGCATCACATCAAACGCCGCATAATATTTGAGAGCCGCACTCAACATTAGATATGTTGAGTTCCACCTAGTTGGAACATCAAGACAAAGAAGCCCACCACCCAAAATATTTTGCTTCTCTACGCATGACTTGAACTTATTAAGTCTTGTAGGGGAAGATTTCACATATTTTACTGCATTTCGAATCTTGACAATTGATTTATCAACTTCTTTCAATCCATCTTGAACAATGAGATTCAAAATATGTGCACAACATCTTATATGCATAAGTTCATTCTCTAATACCATACAATCCCTAAGTTTGGCAATTTTCCTCAAATAATCAATGGCCGTAGTATTAGAGGATGCATTGTCGACTGTGATTGTAAATATCTTCTTTATGCCCCATCCAAGTACAGATGACTCAATCTCTTTTCCTATTGTTATTCCTTTGTGATCAGGAACTTTCTTAAAATCTATAATCCTCTTATCCAAGATCCAATCATCATCAATAAAATGGGCTGTTATGCACATATAGTTAAGATTTTGAATTGATGTCCACATGTCAGTAGTGATGCAAATCTTATAATCAGATGCCATGAACATGTTCTTCAACTTATCTTTTTCTAACATGTACATATTCATACAATCTCGCATAATAGTAATGCGAGAGGGGATTGGAAATCTAGGCTCAACTACGGCCATAAAGTCTTTAAAACCTTGTTTTTCTACAAATCTAAACGGTAGCTCATCCATGATTATCATTTTAGCTACCGCCGATCGTATTTTCTATTCATTGTACTTAGCAAGTCCAACACTAGGACTGCTAGTTGTACCATCCACCCCTGTCTTCCTAGTCCCGGTCATTTTTGATTGGGGGTTATCCATTCCAACTCCACTAGCATTAAAGACTTTACATGTCTGATGATGGTACTTCAAAGATGAAGTACCTTGTTTTTTAGGATGACATAACAAAACCTTACCACAATAATCGCACATGGCTTTGGGCTCATTGGGATCCTCGACATTCTCAATCCTCGTAAAGTGTTGCCATACATCTGATCTTTCCCGTTTTCTTGTGATAGGAGGGCGAACTTGAGGACTAGTTGTTGGGAGAAAGCTATCCAAAGTTGGAGGCTGAGTACTATCCAAATGAATCACATTGGGCATTGATTCAGACCCAGATGAAGGCATATTCCCTGCAAATTAAAAAAAAAATAGAGTAAGATACCAGCAAATTAAAGAAAACATATTCCCTTAAAAGGATGCAAAGAGAGACTCAAGCACATAATAACTATCCAAAAAATTGATCCGTTTCAACTCCTTTTTCATTGATCAAATCCAAAAAGAGAGGATATATATGCCAACAAAGTTAGTTCCATGTTTGCATCCTTTATACAGTAAGTTATCGAAACATAGTGGAAGAGACTTTTGCAGTCATCATTTTAATAAATTCAAGTTTCCTTGCAACCATTTCTGTAACAGTCAACCAAGTTCCCAACTATGTCAATGCAAGTTTCGTGCTCCAGCCGTAAAATTATTGTTGAAATGATCCCTCCTGTTTTCAAGGGTTAGTGAGTTGTCAGATTAATATTATTGTCTATTGTTCTTTATAGTTGTAACTTTCACTAGTATAACTATTAGCTTATAGAATAAGTACACGAAGCATGGAAATTTTAAATGGCAGAGCTTAGGCTTGTCAAGCCATTAAAATATAATGGCCATCATTGGTTTCCTACTACAGATTTTATTTTGTTTCATACTGAGTTATGCCATCAAATCGAAACTCTGAACTGTTTATACAATGGAGATACCACTATTATAGGTTATGATGGTGAAGAACAGTAATTACAAACATAATTGTGCTACTTGGTATTCACAAACAATCTTGCATAGTATAGATCTGGCTTTTTGTCTGTTGACATCTATTTTTCTTTTGCTTTCCACTGGATGACTAGTAATGACCAATAGTTTGATGTTAATTTCAGATTAAACGGTATTCATGACTTCTACTTTTTGATGTGTAGGCTTTCTCCTGGCATAGACGAGTTGGTCAAGATGCTGAAGGCTAATAATACCACTGTTTACCTTATCTCTGGAGGCTTTCGTCCAATGATCAATGTATGCTGTCAAATGATTACTTATAAAAAAAAATGTTGTCAAATGATGGAAGTCTGTTGTGTTTGTATTTTTCCTAGAAGCATTCATTGATGAATAATTACGTACAATCATACATATATGCTCCATGTAGACCTTTGCAATTTTATTCATTTAATTGGACAGTAATTGTGGTCAGTCAATCTTAGGAGAGTACTGTAGCATGTGATGTTCTTTCAACAGCGTTGGATTGCTATTTTGGTGGATGCTAACATGATCCAACTGAGTCGAGGAACATGTTGAACTCCTTAAAAAGGAAAAGCTTCGAATGATGATGGCACCTTGGAAGTGCTTTATTATTGTACATACTGTATACTAAGAATATTTTATTAGAAATTATTAGAACAAATGAATAGGTATTTGTTCATTCAATACTTAGATTTCTTCAATGTCCTCCATTTTGAATGCTTCAGAAGGTTAACTTATTTTGTGATCTACTTATAAAAAAACTTATTTTGTGATCTGACATATCAACAGTTGTAGGGCTCATAGAGTTCTTGTTTATATGGGATTCGGTATATGGCATCTACTTTTTCAAATTGGGGAATAAATTGAAGAGCGAATTACTTTTTGTAATTATTGATTAAACAAATTATTTTGAAGCCTGTTGCATCAGTCCTTGGGATTCCACATGAAAACATCTTTGCCAATCGATTGCTATTTGGAA
Organism: Juglans regia; assembly: GCF_001411555.2. Lineage (NCBI taxonomy): Eukaryota > Viridiplantae > Streptophyta > Magnoliopsida > Fagales > Juglandaceae > Juglans > Juglans regia. The sequence goes on along the minus strand of NC_049916.1, from coordinate 15,673,848 downwards.
GTTCTGGGGAGTTTGTGGGGTTTGACACCAAGGAGCCCACTTCAAGAAGTGGAGGAAAAGCCACTGCAGTTCAACAGACAAGGAAGGCAAGCCTCTTAGCTGTTTGTTTAATAGTTGGTTGTTAAGAATGTTTCTCACTCCCCTCTGCCCCTTACCCACCCTCACTCTCTCTGTGTCTGCGAGTATATAAAGATGATGAAGGGAAAAGAGTGAAGATAGAATCTAGTACTATCTCTAGAGAGAGGTGATGGGTTTTTCAGTGGCAAAGAGAATCCATGTTGGAGCTTAAAAAGGTGAGCCACGAGAGAGAGAGATGGTAAGGTTTTATTTGACATTAATGGGAAAAAAATATCATTAGCTTAATGTATTCACATTTGGAGGGAAAATTTTACATAGAAGAAGCAACAGTTGTGGTTAATCTTGCCTCTCAGTGACTGCAATATGAACCTAGAGAGCAGCCTAATATAAAGAATCTTGTTTCAACTCTAACTCAACTACAAACCAAACCAGATGTTAGGAACGTTGCTTTAACTAATTTATTTAATCATCAATTCTAATTGTTACTGTTAGTCAAGCAATCTGTGAACTTAAGCATATATGCCTTTTTTCAATTTGCTATGATCATGATTCTCCCCCACCACTTCTCCCATTATACATGCATGCTCTAAACTGAAGTGAAACTCAAACCAAATCCACGGCTTTCCCATGTTTAGACACATTACAACCTCCATCATAGCGACTCTACCTCTATAGAGACACATTTCATGTTCAGGAATATGTTCTAACATAAACCCAGACTACCAAACTGGTAATCAAATTCCTGAAGTACCATAGTACCAAAACAGTGTGTGATTGGGTTCATTATCACACTGAAAACTCAACCAAAAATATAAGAACAAACAAAACAAAATCGACACAATCATTAAAATAAAACATATCTCAAATCTCACAACTAAAACCCTAAACACAAAATCATTTATGTTTATGCATTGCTACGAAAACATTTATGCATTGCTATGAAAAGAAAAGGAGAAGAAAACCCTAAACTAGATACCAAATTTTACCAACGAGCATAATAGAACAGAAATTTCGAGAAAGCTGAAATCTACGACAGCAAAGTAGAAGAATTAATGGGTTTAACCGACTAACCTTGATCTGAGTTGCGATAGAGAGAGTGAGATCTGCGAGAGTCAGCTTTGATGGAGAGAGCTGTGATGGAGAGAGTGAGCTTGCGAGGAGGAGAGCCACTGCGAGGGAGAGTGTCGACTCCAGCGGGTATTCCGTGAGATTTTAGATGAAATCGGGTAAACAGGTAATACCCGCTTAAAAACAAATCGGGTAACGGGTATTCCGTTTCCGCTTTAAAACACAACCGTGTCGGGTAATTCGTGTCGGGTAATTCGGGTCGGGTCGGGTCGGGTCGGGTCGGGTCGGTTCGGTTCGGTTCGGGTCGGTAATTCGGTCTTTTTGTTCACCCCTAACAATAATTGTGACACGTAGAATATGTGGGGCTACATGAACTGTGGAGTGTGTATTAACGCACTCACAACTGGTATAGACACCTGTGTTGTGATGTGGTAATCGGCACGGACACAAGGATTAAGGGGACCGTGTAGCACCCGTATGGTCACTTTATTAATTAAGTGTATTGAATAAGATTTTAGGTTCATGTATTTCACGTTCACGTCATGTTTCACATTATGTTATGTTTGGTAACCCCATGAGATAAGACTATCCTATCATGGTGACCTCATGAGACAATAATATGTTTCAAGTTCATGTTTATGTCATGTTATGTTCATGTTTATGTTATGTTCAAGTTCACGTTCATGTTATGTCACGTTCACGTTATGTTTCAAGTTCACGTTTATGTTATGTTATGCTCAGGTTCATGTTATGTTCAAGTTAATGTTCAAATTACATATGTTCACGTTTATGCTATGTTTCCAGTCCATGTCATGTTTCAAGTTCATGTTCATGCTATGTTGCTAGTCCATGTTATGTTTTACGTTCACGTACATGTCATGTCACGTCAAGCTAAATTTTAGTTTCAGTTCAAGTTATGTCATTTATGTCATGCTATATGTCAAGTTATGATATGCTTACTTACAACTTTGATTATGCATTCATACTTTTACTACCATGCATTAACTTGTGTGGAAGTTTTCTATTAATTTGCTGAGATTTTTAATCAAATATCACTGTGGTATTCCCAACTACCATTCCCTCCGAATGGTAGGTGATGTGTCAGGATCACAACAAGGAGCAGACACTGGCAGACTGGCGAAGGTTGACTAGACACCGTAGACGCAACACGGAGCTTGCAGCCTCCATAGTTAGGTTTTTGGATAGTATTCCGGCATCATTAGTCAAGTTATGCAAGTTACTCAACGAACTAGTCCAATAGTGTAATTTGACAATGTAATTATGGAGCCAGGTCTTTGTTGTTTTGAGATTACAGTCTATTGAGATCCGTGATGTAATCGTGGATGTTTATTTTATTAAGTATGCATGGATTGTGTTTTAACTATTGGACATATTATAAGTTTGGTGCATAATATTACTAAAAAAAAAAAAATTATCCGCTAAGAATATTGCATAATACTTTATGCATGTTAGGAACATTACATCTTCTATATCATGAATGGGGGCAGGTAACTTTGTGTTGCATGTCCCGATATTTTGGATGCCCGTCCGATCCCAAGCAGAATTTGGGGGCATCACACCAAATTTCAAGCAAAAGGAAAAATTTTCATAGCAAATCAGATTATGGCCCAACTTGCGAGTACACCTTTTGATTTACAAAATTCTATGTCATTCTCTCAAGAAGACTATTACGAATTGCTTGCATTACTTCGCCCACAACCATCTGATACACAAAATGCCAAACATCAAGCAGCCAATGTTACATCTAATCCAAATGTTGTTTAGAGTTTTTTTTTTCTTTTTTTTTTCTCACCACCGACCATAAGTAGTACATGGATTACATTTCATATATATTTGATGTCATTGCAGAAGTACTACTACAGCCTTTTAATGTGTTATGGATATATGATTGTTATTATTGTTATCATATAACAATTTAATTGTTTATCATATTTGTTCAATACTTCTATCAAAATAAATGCTTTTAAGAAAACTAAAAACTTTATTGTCTATTTGCACGATAATCTCCTTCCTCTTATGGTTTCCAACTTTATGATCTCTCAACTAAATTTGTAGTTTTTACTTGTAGTCCTCCAATTCTTATCTAAAAATAGTAACAACATCAAATGATTTTAAACCCAAAATATAATGTTAAAATTCTAAAATAATATAGAGGATATATAAACAAAACAATTAAAAAAGGCATGCCAAAAGTTATTTAATTAAAAAGCACTACCTAAAAAGCATAAAAGCAAAAAAAATAAAAATAAAGAACATATGTATTGAATAAAAAAACTAAAAGAACAAAGAAGAAAATGATGGTGTCAAATTACAAATCCAAATTAAGGAGGATAATAGAATTGGAAATCAAAAGAGTAACAAAATAATCGTGTGAAATATAGACAAACTTTCTTTGTACTAGGCCTACAACCTGACTTGAAACAGTCGGGTTTATAGCTATCCCGGACTGAAACAAAAGATCTTAGAGGCCAACCCAACCTGACCCAATAAAAAATAAAATCGGGTGGGACCCGTATGACCCAACCAGCCGCTCTTGCTTCTTCTTCTTGAAAAGGTAAAAACGGTGCAATCCAAGCATTCAAAATTCAATTAACACTCGTCCCCAAATTCCTTTTTGAAATGTATTGGAATCTTCCCTCGTGATTGAAAGTCTAGAAAATTCAACCAATTCCCATTTCAGAATCCTCTTCTCTCACTTCCAATTTCTTTGAAAAGACTGGACAATAGTGTGCTTTTTGGCTTTTGTCTTTCTTCTAATGCTATTTCTCAAGATGTCTAGAACCCCACATCTTCTTTTCCCCTTCTCTCTCCTATTATAAAAGTGCAGCCCCTTAGAACTTTGAAGAAGAATAATACCTCCGGACTTTTTTAGAAGTTATTGTATTTTTCTCAACTAATCATCAACCCCAAGAATCAGATTCGTTGCTCATAACCAATGGAATCTAATCGGAGCAACAATCTGGTTCACTCTTGGTTCTTTCTATGATCAAGTTTCTATTGCTGGGGCTGGGAGTTCTTGACCGATCTCCTACTTTTCAGTTTGGAAATATAGATTGGATCGTTCTCGTTTTCACAATTAATCCCTATGGTAGGAAATAGATTGGATCGTTCTCGTTTTCATTTTATTCATCCTTTCCAGATTTGCATCATTTTTTTTCTTTGGTTTTCTTTTTGTTTCGGGTTAAGGGAGGTCATTTCAAAGGTAGGTCAATGAGGGGAAAAATCTGGAGGACAAAATGGCGCAGAGGTCAGTTCCAGCACCGTTCCTAACAAAGACGTATTAGTTGGTAGATGATCCAGGCATGGACAATGTGATATCGTCAGGTGATTTTGTGGTGTGGAAGACTGCATATTTCACCAAGGATTTGCTGCCTACCTATTTCAAATACAACTTTTTTCATCTTCATCCGCCAGCTTAACACATATATGGACGGGTTGAAATCAAGATATAAACTCGTTAATTAGTCATGTTGTAGACCCGATCATATCATAGCCCATTAAAATACGAGTCGGGTCTGGTCAGGTCGCTTTAAACGGGTTCACGGGTCATTTGCACAGGCCTACTTTGTCTAGAATCTTACATATATCTTTATCCTCTTTGTGAATACACAATAACGGGTTGTACAAAAAAGACCTTATTTAAGTGCTTAAGTGAGGCATTGTGTGACTCTTATTATGGACTTGTATGAGATATGCACGATTTTAAGGATAAGTTCTTAGTTTTTGTTGATTTTTTTTTTCTTTTCTTTTTTGTCAAGGGTGAATGCCTATTGTATGATCAAATAATCCACACTGGTGCTCGGAAGGTGCTACATTGCTTAGAATGTTTATCCATGACTTATATATATATATATAGAGAGAGAGAGAGAGAGAGAGATCGAAATTTACGTGGTTTGACACTAAGGCAGGCCTATGGGTCTTTTTTGAGGCATAAAGATCTTAAATACAAGCTCTCAAACCCTTTCTAAGCATGGCTCTTTTTAAGGTGACGTGGCAGGGCAAATTTGTCTACTCTGCTAGGGTTGGAGTGGTTCATGTAGAGCATGGCAGCCGCTGGGGTCCACCAAAATGCCTTGGCATCACCAGGAAGACACAGAACTTTTGCAGACATGGTGACCCAAAGTCCTCGGCTGATTCCAGAGGTTGAGATATTGTTGAGACCCTTGAAGGTTTTCAATGGTGTTGTAACAGCCCGCTAGAAATTCATTGGTAGAATTTCTATTGACTTTAGGAATCTCGTGAAAAATCCATAAGTTTTTACGAATCGACCAATCGCTTAGGTTTTAGTCTGTCATCATAATCAGTATTATCACTCACTATGGTGCTAGATTTATAAGTTTAATTATTTGAGATAGTTAGAAGTGTCAGAATGCGTTATGGTCTGCGCCATTAGACTTAGTGGATTATTTAGGATTTTATGGCACAATAGCCTATTTTCATAATTTCGGACGAAACGTCTGTTAGAAATTATGAAATTTATTTTTAGGAGCACTTCGGGGTTGAATTTCGGTAAACGATTTTCACTATAGGTTAATATGAATATTTAGAATTTTTTAGTACTAAGTTTATTATGTATTTTTTTTGGAATAAATGGTAACTTCGATAAGCGCACCCAGTGCAGTGTTTTCAAAATCATAGTGTGAAATGTCCAAATTAGGTTGGAGGAGTTTTATTTGGACACTTGGCAAGATCTTAGCCACACATAGTGAATAGTATTAGACACTTGGCACCATGAGGAACAATTAGATGGATTTATGAAGGAAGTCAAGGTGTGAGATCATGCCACCTAAGCAAAGCTCTGTTTCATCTGATCAACTAAATTGTGCCAGACCAAAGAGGGTTTCAACCCTAGAAAAACCCTAAATGGTTGGAATCCAATTGAAACCCCAAAAGCTTGGTTGAAACCAAAACCCTAAACGGTTTTCCCAAACCCTAAAGTTGGCCTCCAAACCATTTTTAATCCGATTTCTAGCATTGTGTTTAATCACTTGATTAAATCATTTCCACATGCTATTAATTAATCAAATCCTTCTTATGACATCATTATTCAACCTTTTAAACCTTAGGAATTTGATTGGGTCAAGAAAAATTGGTTTTGGGCTTGGTAGCATCTCAAGCCCTAACCAAACCCCCTTTAAACCCCAAATTGAAGCCCACTTGGTTGGGGCCCACCAAGGCCCACGAAATTGGCCACCTTGGCAAAACTTCTTGGAGAAGTTTCCTCCCCCACATGGCAGACCATCCACTGCCATTGTCTACAACCCATTAGTGCCTTGATGTGAAGAGAAGTCCAGTCCATCAACCTCCATCTCTCACAGCTGCTGCAGGCAGTCCATGCCTCCCCCTATTCTCCACTTTATGTCACATACCACCTCCAATCAAGGGTCATTCAAGCCCATAACTTCCCCCTCCAGAAGTCTAAAGTCGTGCAAGACACACTTCTCTCCATTTTATCACTTCTTTCCCCCGTTCTTAGAGAGAAACCCAAAAGAGCTCTCTAGGGCAGATTTCTGGGTCTTTTTACGTGGCCATTGTCGATCCTTTGTAAGTATTATCTCACGATGACTCCTTCATAAAAGTTGTTCTTATTTGAGTCTAGTTTCCGTGGATATCTTATTAGTCTCATTCCACGCTCATTTGATTAGTAAAAAGTATTTTTAACCATGGAAAGGTCATTCTGGGCGTGAAAGTGGATAGTATGATATGTTTTAGAATTTTTGACCAAGCTAATGGACATATCTTGGTCCGAATATTTTATGGAGTATTTTTACCATGTGTTTGTAAATTTTCATTGAGGTTTTGTTGCATGAATAAAGGTTTTGATGATAGATTTCCTTAGATTTAGAAACTTGAAAACTGGAAGTGGAAAAACAGTTTTTGTTTTGTGAAGGTTTGAATATTTTGTGGTTTATTCTTATTCCAAAGGCTTTGATATTTTTTTTATGATGATCCTAAGCCTCTTATATACATGTTAGGATGGTATTTCGAAGATAGTATTAGTTTTAAAAATATGATTTTCTATGCAAGAGGATTTCGGTTTTTGCCTAAGATATGATGTTTTTGGGTTAGATCTATGTTTTATTGAGTTTTAGCCATGTGATTTTAAGTTTGATGGTTGGATCTTCTTTAGGACGCATTTTTAAACCATGAGATGTTTTAGTTTGAAGATCAAATGTGTATAAGCCGTGGATCAAGAATTTGATCAAAGTTGGTGGAGAGAAAAGTTTCTATTTTGGACTAAGTTCAAAACCAAAAAGTCCAAGTGTTGTTTTGTGATTTTTGGTGGCTTTTGTTTGATGATTTAAAGTATGGTTGATCTTAGGATGATGTTATGAATATGTTAGAAGTAAGATTTGATTTTTTGGAATTCTTGTTGATGTTTTTATTAAGGTCAAAACTTGTGATTTAAAGGTTTACTTTTTGTTAAAAAGTTTGGGTCTTTTTACAAAAAGTTTGGTGTTGATGATTAGTTTTTCTTAATGCATATTTTAAGTGCATTTTTAAACTTAGGATAGGAAGATCCTTGTTACGAAATTTTGGTTCAATCATAGGTTTTGATGATGGAAGAAATTGCAAGAAAAATCAAGAGAAATGACCTATGTATGTTTCGGCCATTGTGAATTTTCCAAAGTTGTGATTGGTTTTAAATTTTTCTGTGTTGTTATTTGAGTCTAGGACAAAATTTACTTGAGGAAAGTAAATTTTGGTAATTTTTGGAGTTAGGATGTGAAATGTTTAAGTTAGGGGTAAAATGGTCATTTTCACACATGTAGAGGGCAAAATGGTAATTTTACTCTAAGTTGTCCCTCTTCACTTTTCTAATTATTAGTAATTAATTTCTAACTTTTAGAATACCCTCTTACAGTTCCTCGTGTTTCGCGCTTTACACTTATAGGACGCGACAATCGAGGTAAGTTAGCTTTAACTTACTATCAGTTTAATGTGTATGAGTGATAAGTAAGGGAACTAAATTGTATGTATGCATGTTACCATATGTGTCATGCCAAGTCATTACATATTTATCTGTTACACAGAATTTATTCTATCATGAATTATTCATCTATTACACAAGATATTCTGTCACGTATTGCTATACCTTGCAAGTATGTCTTGTTAAGTATGCCATATGTTACATGTATTTAATGTCACGTAATATTCACTGTCACATGTTACGCCATGTTAAGAAATGTTGTCTGTTATATGGCATGCCATATTACGAAATGTTGCATGTTACATGTATGCCATGTTATGAAATGTTCTCTATTACATTTATGTCTTGAAGTATGTCATGACTGTCGTCTTACGTTCATGTCACGTTATGCTACGTCAGGACTTCTGTCTTTTATGTCACGTTCATGTTACGTCATGTTACGAAATGTTATGTATGCTAATGAAGTTATTCAAGTCAATCACGACCCTAAGCGCTAGGATGGGGTAATATCCTAGTGGAACTCCTTTGTTCACGCTGGAGTGTCTAAATAGGTGTGAAATTCCCTAGGTTGACGAAGTACAGTCAACAGGTTGCGAATGGGGCCTAATTAGCTGGTCACAGGAGCGTGCCAGGCACTAACGCCGATGGAGCCACACTTTATGTTATGTGTGTCCACAACAAGTGTGGCACAAATAAATAACTCATGAGGCCACAACAATTGTGGAGCATACACTATGTGTGACTCAACAATTGTGACACGTAGAATACGTGGGGCCACAACAACTGTGGAGTATGTATTAACGCACTCACAGCTGGTATAGAAACTTGTGATGTGATGCGGTAGTCGGCAGGGACACACGGCTCAAGGGGACCTGTGTAGCACCCATATGGTCACTTTAATGATTAAGTTTATTGAATAAGATTCCAAGTTCATGCATTTCACGTTCAAATCATGTGTCACGCTTTGTTATGTTCAAGTTTACATTCACGCAATCATGGTAATCCCATGAGACAAGAATATGTTTCACGTTCATGTTATGTTATGTTCACGTTTACATTATGTTCCAAGTTTACATTTATGTTATGTCATGCTCAAGTTCATGTTCAAATTATGCATGTTCAAGTTCATTTTATGTTTCAAGTCCATGTTATGTTTCAAGTTCACGTTCATGCTATGTTTCAAGTCCATGTTATGTTTCAAGTCACGTTCATGCTAAGCTTTAGTTTCAGTTTAAGTTATGCCAATTATGTTATGTTGTATGTCAAGTTATGCTATGATTACTTATGATTTGATTATGCATTTATGCTTTTACTGCCATGCATGCATCATTAACCTGTGTAGAAGTTTTTTGTTAACTTGCTGAGATTTGTAATCAAATCTAGCTGTGGTAGTCCCAACTACCATTCCCCCCGAATGGTAGATTCTGTTACAGGATCTGAAGGAGAATCAGGAATCGACCAGCTGGAAACGGTCGACTAAGCAACGGTGCGATGTAGATGGTAGTACAGTAGTTACCTCAGATTACTACTTGTATTTGTGGAGTTCAATCTCCAGCACTCTTTTGATCACAACCATATGGACTATTATTGTGATCTTTGTTGTTTAGTATGTCGTTAAGTATATAGTATGTTTTAAGTATTTGGGATATTTCAGTTTGGTGCATAGTATTGCTAAAGAAAAAAAAGAAGAAATTTATTATCCGTTGCGAATATTGCATAATGCTAGATGCTGTTAGGAACATTGCATCTTATATGTCATGAACGGGGGCAAGTAATCTTGTGTTGCATGTCTCGATGCTTCAAATCTCCGTCCAATCCCAAGTGGAATTTGGGGGCGTCACGGGGTGGTATCAGTGCAATACGTCTTTGGGTTTAAATCCACATGTGCTTAGGAAATGCACCAAATATTAGGCTTAATATTCTAGTCTTCATTAGGCTTGAATTTTTTTAAGTATGAGAGATAGTACGTGGCTGTAACACATGTACTCGTGTGTTTCTGGAAGTGACACATGATTCCCAGTAGGATACCTCGAAACCATGAGGGAGCCACAAATAAAGAGAATCAGAATCCCCAGATGGATGGAGGAATTGCTGAAACTGTACGTCTGCTGGCTGACATGCTTAGACAACAGCAATAGCAGCAAGCGCATGTACCCAGACCTGAATTCAGAGGTTGTACGTATGAGAAGTTCTTGATCCACTGTTAACCAAGTTGTTCTAGTAATGAAGGGCCACTAAGATCCGAGAAATGGATTATGGATCTCGAAAGGACCTATGAGATCTATGGATGTACTGAGGACCAGAAGGTTCTATAAGCTGGATACCTATTCTAAGAGAAGCTGGAATATGGTGGGATACGCGAAGGCAGCTTCTAGTCAGGGAACTAGAAATTTTGGCTGCAGTGTCATGGGAGAGATTTAAGGAAGAGTTCGACAACAAATTCGTCCCAGATTCTGTCAAATAGTTGAAGGCGCAGGAGTTCGCAACTTTAGCTCAAGGCAGTTTGACCGTAGAGCAGTACGCAGCTAAGTTTATGGCGTTAGGAAGGTTTGCACCACACTTGATTTCTACTCAACGGATGTAGGTGAAGAAGTTTCAAGCAGGACTTCAGCTAAGGATTCGTAGCCAAGTAGCTTGCCTAAGAATAGAGAAATACCAAGAGTTGGTAAACTTGGCCGCGATGATAGAGGATGAGCAGAGAGATCTGGTGATCCAAATCAATACTAAACGAAAAAGAACTTCATTGTACGCTACTGAAGGGAGTTCAGAAAGGAAGAAGATGTTTACTAGATCAGATAAAGGAAAATGCATTGAGACTGGGAGCTCAATGTCGATTACATTTCCACCTTGTGGAGAGTGCGGTAAACACCATGGAGACAAGTGCAGAATTGCATTGAGAACTTGTTTCAGGTGTGGCCATCGGAATCATATGATCAAGGACTGCCCCAGTGTTGCTTTGAGGAATGAAAGAAAGGGGAGTTTCTCTTAGCAGTGGGTACAAACCAAAGCCGAGGCAGCATGTGCCCATGAGAGTGTGTGCTGTCACTCAGGGAGACGCAGACGCTGACACCCCAGGAACCGAAGAAGCTGGCACCGTCACTAGTATTGTTTCTAAGACCTAGTGTAACACCCCGTTTCCAGAGGTCAGGAGAGTTAACTCTTAATACCTCAAATCAACTTAAATAGTACACCTATAAAATCCGAAAAATCTAATAAAATATTAATCAATTTAATCAATCCAAATATCTAAGTTCCTCCATGGGGACAATAAAGAAAATCTCAATAACATAAATTAAAAACTCTCTAAAACTCGAAATTATCCTTAACGCATCAAATCAAAAAATCTGAAACATAAATTTGGTTTTGTAACACCCCGTTCCCGAAAAGACATTTTAGAATTTTCGAGGAGCCAGTGTGCTACTACTAAACTTAAATATAAAAAGCTTTTCCTTTTTAACAACGTGCCAGATACGAAAGAATTCCATAAAATAACAAATTTCAATAAATACTGAAAATTCAAAATAAAGTCTGCGGAAGCATTTATTAAAAAAAATACAGAAGTCTTATGTGCTTATCAAAATAATTTATTTAAACCATAGAAATAATCATAGCAAAATCTGTCTAGGTCTCAACCTTGTCTCCCGGAGTCAAGTCCTGTCCTGCAGTCTCATCTTCATAAATGTCATCACCTGGGGGGTTTAAAAACATGAAAAACAAACTAAAATGAGTCGAATACTCAATAAGCAACACATCATACAGTAAACATAAATAAACATAAGGTGTCTTGAAAAGCGTGCATATTCATAAATACATGCATAAAAATCATGAGCATGAACATTAACTGATCTTTCACTTATCATAGGCCGTTACCCACTGTTGACCCCCGTGAGTTAGGGTTAGCGAATCTAAAAAGATTCCGATTCCGCCCGTGGCCGCGGGTTGTGGAATCCATACATAAGGAAGACAATACTGGGTGCACTACCAGCATGTACGACCTGGCAATGCAATATGCCCATAACATAGGTACCGTTTTCATATCATAACATAGGCCGTTACATATTTTATCAAATCATACTTGCATACTTGTCATTTCATAGATTTCAAAAGAAATCACATACATACTTGTCATATCGTATCATAGATTTCAAACGAAATCGCATTCTTTCATAAATGTCGTGATACGTGTTTCATTGCATAAAATCATGATTTTTCTTTTATAAATAATTTTATGAATAATCTTCACATAAAATCATGCATTTCATAAATAATTTTATGAATAATCTTTCACATAAAATCATGCATTTCATAAAAAAATTCATGAATAATCTTTCACATAAAATCATGACTTTTTCATAATTTTATCATGTTTTGGGTACGTAAAAAGGGTTTCCAATAAAGGGCATACATGCATAATATCTTTTATAAAAAGACAAACAGCTCACTGTACATAAGCGTAAGGATATGATCATGCTACTTACCTTACAATGCTAAACCACTATTTCCGGCACGTAATCGGTCGCCTATAAAAATAAACACGTATTTTGCATAAATTTCTAATTAAACAAGAGATTTTATTGAAAATCTAAACTATTAAAAAAAACATCCTATATTTTCTAAACCTAAAATCTTCCTAACACTGAATTATTCTAAACCATAATCTTTGGAACAAAAAGACCTAAAGCCAGTAATTAAGAGCCCACGCAAAAAAATAAAATTAAAGCTCAAAAATAAAATATAAGTTCAATACGTTGCTATTTGGTTTAAAACTAAGGGACAAATATGTAATTTAAAAATAAAAGAAACTACCCTTCAGTAATTGAAGCCGACAGAAACAAAACTCATTCCAACATGAAGACAAGTATTATTTGAGGGAAAAATAAGCCGTGCGATATCCTTACCAAGAGAGGAAGCACGCGACAAAGCGGGGGCTGAGGAGAGGGTGGCGAGTGCGGCGGCAAAGCTCTGAGAGAGAGAGAGGAGACGAAAAGTGAGAGAGAGAGAGTTTACGGGATGAACTACATGCCGTGAGTGATAGAGGGAGAATAGAGAGTGAGAATCACGGCGTGAGGGAGATGGACAGACTTACGTGCAGAGGTCCGGGCGTAGAGTAACCCAGCTGCGGCCGAAAGCTGTGGACGCTTCCGACGAGGAGAGACGGTTGCTAAGGTGGAGGCTTGGCTCTACAGTGGCTCCGAAAATACTCTGTTTTGAGGGCCAAAAAACAGAGGAGGCTGGTTGATGGCTTTTTCCGAGGCAAGTCGAGAAGTGATTCTGCTAGCTGGGCAACGAGGTGGTCAGAGGGAGGAGCTGCGTCGTGGTTATGGAGGGAGGCAAAGTTTTATGCTCTTTTGTGGGGCTGGGGTAGTGCTAACGCACGGTTTCCATCTCGCAGATGGCCCTCGATTTCCTATTTCCTGGACGTGGCCTGGAGGCCGTGCATGGAGTAGGGGCAGCGTGCGAGGGCTTAAGGAGTGCGGCTGGTAGTTTGGGTTGGCGTGGAGGGGATCATAGTGCGACGTGGGGAAGAAGGTGTGGGTTTGGTTTCCATGGAAAATTTTCAGAGAGGAAAAAAATAGCTTGGCGGCAGTGGCTATGCCTTTCATGCAGAGGAGAGCTTAACTATTTATAACCTAGCCAGACATTGAAAACCCTAGAGAAAAAAAAATGATAAAGGGAGAAGACGTGCATGTGACCCCTAGAGAAAAAAAATATAAAGGGAGAGACGTGCATGTGAGTGGATTGTTTGAAATTCAAAGAAGAAGAAAAAAAATCCGACAAGAGGAGTTGTATTAAGAAGAGGATTGAAGGGCTTGGACCGAAAAATAATAACAATATTAATAATAATAATAATAATAATAATAATATTGATAGAGTCTTAATAAAATTATTCAAATTTTATCCCTAAAAAAAAATATAGGGTCGGGTCGTTACAATCTCCCCTCCATATAAAAATTCCGTCCTCGGAATTTGCTAGAACTGAACAACCAACGTACTAATTCTCCACATTCTTTTGTTATCTTTATTCTAAATCCTTGATCATTTAATCGAACCTATTATTCCCTGACTTTTAATCCTTTGATATTTATTCTTACACCTCGCTAATTTCCCAAAATTGTAAGCCTCGATAATGAATACGATTACAAGCCTAAAAATAATAATTCTGCAAAAAGTTTTTAAAAAAGAAAATTCTCCACATACAATAATAATCTCAAATAAATCATAACCTGAGATTCTCCAAAGTTCAGATCCTAACTCCTATAATTCATGCTAAGATTGAATTTCGTTACCTATAGCACCTATAACATTTCCAGTAGTCATCATGAATACCACAACTTACATAGCTAATACTCCAATCAATAACCAATATTTCTAATTGAGGAAAAATAGTTACCTGTGTTCTCATTGGCGGGCACATTGGTGTCACGCAACTGTACCAAGGAGAAAACTCGAGCTGGTGCCATATTCTTCTGTCCATCTCTTGTAGCTTGAGTAGTAGCTATGTTCTTCCCAGGACAGTCTCGAAGATGGTGTCCTTCCTTCCCACACTTGAAACATGATCCGGTTCCCAACAAACATTTCCCTGCATGCCTCTTACTACACTTTCCACATAGGGGAAGCCATCCTGTCTCGCCCTGTCGTGGCCATTGTGCATTATCCTGACAATGCCTCTTATCCCTATGTGATGCTGGTTGGAGTTGTTGTTGCTGCTGTCGCTTTCTTTGATTATTGTAATCGATACTTTCTTGAATGTCTTCTTTAGCAATGGTAGCACGGGTGACCAGTTCCGTGAAACTCCGAATCCTGAGAGTACGTACACGCTCCCTAATCCTGCGATTCAGATCGCGCTCAAACTTTTCAGCTTTCTTTTCCTCATCTGGAATTAAGTAACTGGCAAAACGGGAAAGCTCCATGAATGTCGTAGCATACTGTGCTACCGTCATTGATCCTTGAGTAAGATCCATAAACTGGCGAGCTCTCGACTCCTGAAGGGTTTGCGGAAAGAAGTGGTCTAAAAAAATTTTCTTGAAATACTCCCAAGTAATGGGGACTGCTTCCCCCAATTCCAACTGAACCAAAGCCCGAGTCGACTTCCACCATTTGTTTGCCATGTCAGTCAAATGGTAAGTGGCATATTTCACCTTCTGATCATCCGTGCAGTAAAGCACTTCGAAAATTTGCTCCATACGTTCAATCCAGCTTTCCGTGTCTAAGGAATTCAATCTACCATCGAAAGTAGGTGGGTGCTGGTGGGAGAACTGTTCTAATGTGCATCCTACTTATGTGGTTCTACCTACCACCATATCACCATTGACCATCCTTTGAAAGAAACGTGTCGCTGCAGCAGCGAGTACTTCTGAATTATCATCTTGTACGGTATTGTTCTCAGAGGGGGGTACGCGTGGTCTTCTTCCACGAGGTGCCATTCTAACATGCATGTTTTAACAATGTCAATCAAGATGCATTCAACTACTAAAAGAAAATTTATAACATACTTACTGCAGAGCAGAACTTGCCTTGGGAGACCTGGGCCTAGACATTTATTTCCTTCATTCTCTATTTTCCAAACATTTTTTTTTTTTTTAAAAAAAAAATTTCTTTGCAAAAGTTTTTCTCTCTCTATTTTGAAAAGTCTACAGAATCTTTCGACCTGGGCTCTGATACCAATTGTAACACCCCGTTCCCGAAAAGACATTTTAGAATTTTCGAGGAGCCAGTGTGCTACTACTAAACTTAAATATAAAAAGCTTTTCCTTTTTAACAACGCGCCAGATACGAAAGAATTCCATAAAATAACAAATTTCAATAAATACTGAAAATTCAAAATAAAGTCTGCGGAAGCATTTATTAAAAAAAAATACAGAAGTCTTATGTGCTTATCAAAATAATTTATTTAAACCATAGAAATAATCATAGCAAAATCTGTCTAGGTCTCAGCCTTGTCTCCCGGAGTCAAGTCCTGTCCTGCAGTCTCATCTTCATAAATGTCATCACCTGGGGGGGTTTAAAAAACATGAAAAACAAACTAAAATGAGTCGAATACTCAATAAGCAACACATCATACAGTAAACATAAATAAACATAAGGTGTCTTGAAAAGCGTGCATATTCATAAATACATGCATAAAAATCATGAGCATGAACATTAACTGATCTTTCACTTATCATAGGCCGTTACCCACTGTTGACCCCCGTGAGTTAGGGTTAGCGAATCTAAAAAGATTCCGATTCCGCCCGTGGCCGCGGGTTGTGGAATCCATACATAAGGAAGACAATACTGGGTGCACTACCAGCATGCACGACCTGGCAATGCAATATGCCCATAACATAGGTACCGTTTTCATATCATAACATAGGCCGTTACATATTTTATCAAATCATACTTGCATACTTGTCATTTCATAGATTTCAAAAGAAATCACATACATACTTGTCATATCGTATCATAGATTTCAAACGAAATCGCATTCTTTCATAAATGTCGTGATACGTGTTTCATTGCATAAAATCATGATTTTTCTTTTATAAATAATTTTATGAATAATCTTCACATAAAATCATGCATTTCATAAATAATTTTATGAATAATCTTTCACATAAAATCATGCATTTCATAAAAAAATTCATGAATAATCTTTCACATAAAATCATGACTTTTTCATAATTTTATCATGTTTTGGGTACGTAAAAAGGGTTTCCAATAAAGGACATACATGCATAATATCTTTTATAAAAAGACAAACAGCTCACTGTACATAAGCGTAAGGATATGATCATGCTACTTACCTTACAATGCTAAACCACTATTTCAGGCACGTAATCGGTCGCCTATAAAAATAAACACGTATTTTGCATAAATTTCTAATTAAACAAGAGATTTTATTGAAAATCTAAACTATTAAAAAAAACATCCTATATTTTCTAAACCTAAAATCTTCCTAACACTGAATTATTCTAAACCATAATCTTTGGAACAAAAAGACCTAAAGCCAGTAATTAAGAGCCCACGCAAAAAAATAAAATTAAAGCTCAAAAATAAAATATAAGTTCAATACGTTGCTATTTGGTTTAAAACTAAGGGACAAATATGTAATTTAAAAATAAAAGAAACTACCCTTCAGTAATTGAAGCCGACAGAAACAAAACTCATTCCAACATGAAGACAAGTATTATTTGAGGGAAAAATAAGCCGTGCGATATCCTTACCAAGAGAGGAAGCACGCGACAAAGCGGGGGCTGAGGAGAGGGTGGCGAGTGCGGCGGCAAAGCTCTGAGAGAGAGAGAGGAGACGAAAAGTGAGAGAGAGAGAGTTTACGGGATGAACTACATGCCGTGAGTGATAGAGGGAGAATAGAGAGTGAGAATCACGGCGTGAGGGAGATGGACAGACTTACGTGCAGAGGTCCGGGCGTAGAGTAACCCAGCTGCGGCCGAAAGCTGTGGACGCTTCCGACGAGGAGAGACGGTTGCTAAGGTGGAGGCTTGGCTCTACAGTGGCTCCGAAAATACTCTGTTTTGAGGGCCAAAAAACAGAGGAGGCTGGTTGATGGCTTTTTCCGAGGCAAGTCGAGAAGTGATTCTGCTAGCTGGGCAACGAGGTGGTCAGAGGGAGGAGCTGCGTCGTGGTTATGGAGGGAGGCAAAGTTTTATGCTCTTTTGTGGGGCTGGGGTAGTGCTAACGCACGGTTTCCATCTCGCAGATGGCCCTCGATTTCCTATTTCCTGGACGTGGCCTGGAGGCCGTGCATGGAGTAGGGGCAGCGTGCGAGGGCTTAAGGAGTGCGGCTGGTAGTTTGGGTTGGCGTGGAGGGGTGCGACGTGGGGAAGAAGGTGTGGGTTTGGTTTCCATAGTGCGACGTGGGGAAGAAGGTGTGGGTTTGGTTTCCATGGAAAATTTTCAGAGAGGAAAAAAATAGCTTGGCGGCAGTGGCTATGCCTTTCATGCAGAGGAGAGCTTAACTATTTATAACCTAGCCAGTTGAGAGCCAAGAGAAAAACCCTAGGATGAGAAACGTGAATGTGGAGGAAAACGGATGAAGCCCGTGCATGCATAGAAATCTAGCACCGAGAGGAGTCTACGTGATGGAGGGCTATTGCGGCAGCCATCAAAGTTCTCGTATGTGTATAAAAAAAAAGACATGGTGGAAAACCCTAGAGAAAAAAAATATAAAGGGAGAGACGTGCATGTGAGTGGATTGTTTGAAATTCAAAGAAGAAGAAAAAAAATCCGGCAAGAGGAGTTGTATTAAGAAGAGGATTCAAGGGCTTGGACCGAAAAATAATAACAATATTAATAATAATAATAATAATAATAATATTGATAGAGTCTTAATAAAATTATTCAAATTTTATCCCTAAAAAAAAATATAGGGTCGGGTCGTTACAGGTTTACTAACTACGACTCTCAAATAAACATTTGTTCCCTCGGGCACTTATTCCACTCTGATCATCACACCTACTAAAACTTTCTACTCTTGTTCTCCAGCTGAACCATCAAAAATATCTAAAAAATATATGGAGATAAGGGGTGAGTTATCAACAACTCAGTAAGCAGAGGACATATACTAGTGTGTAAACATGAGCATTTATAGAGTTCAGAATGCAGAACAAAAATATTTTCTTTTAGAATGCAGAATGCAGAATAATGTTTTCAAAATGCAGCATCAGAACATATTATCAAAAATATCAGAGCGAAAGTTCGAAAATATTCATAATCAAAATCTCTTTGGCATAGCATAAACTGAAACATCACATCTTATCTTATCATATAAGAACAAATATCATGTTTAACCCCCGTGGTAGGGTTGTGTAAACCCCGGTAGCTAACCGAGTAGAAACAGAATGTGAATTTTCCCCTTATTCATTCTCGGAGCCCCGAGTGTGCACATAGGAAAGACCATGCAGAAAACCACTTTGTTTCTAAAGTGGGTGCACCAGAAACAGAAAAGTTGGTACCAACCCGAACAGAGGCCACAGTTTTACACCCGTGGTGAGGTCAGAACGGAACAGAAACATAAACAGAATGTTATGCCATAGGTTTTCAGAAATCACATCAGATCATATCAGAGTACAGAAAATCTTCAAAATAGAACAAAATCATTATACAACATAATTTATGCACAAAATTTCATATTCGCTCTCTTTTTCAAAGTTCAGAAACAGAATGTCAAAAATAAGCTCATGTCTACACAAGTCATGACAGAAAATAATTTCTTCTTAAATAGAATCTCATGAGTAATGCAGAACAAATAACCGAGGTAGTTCAAATTTCTTTTCAAAATCAAATATGTATATTTTCCAAAAATAACCTCAGTTCATTTTATTTTAATGCAAGGTCTAGTATAGGAACCCCGCTTACCTGAACTTCTTAGCTTTTTCAGAATTCCTCAAAAATGTCGAACAATAATTAATTGCCACCTAAAAAATAATCACGTAATTCTCATAAATTTTCAATTAATCACGTATTTCGATATTTAATCCTAAGCTTATAAAATAACCTATTTAATTCCTCAAAACCTAAAATTACCAATCATCACTTTCTAAAATCGTCAATGCTAATTTAATACTATGACTAAAACATTTAAAAAATCAGACCTATTTATTAGTGAAAACAACTTATGAAGTTTAATACAGAGTAAAATAATTATCCCAAAATACTTTAAAATAAACCATAACTATTATTAAATAGACTAAAACATATCTAAAATGAAAAAAAATAACATTACACCAATATTGTTTACTATTAAAATAAATCTTTACTTAATAACATATTAAAAATACTTAAGTGATTTTCTTTAATCATAATTAAAAACTTCAAAATAAAAGTTCACACTTTCAAAAAAAATAATGCGTTGCACATAGTATAATTTAAAAAAATACTATATAAACTCAGTACAATATCTTATACATCCCAACAAAGGGTAATAATGTAATTATTAGACAACATTTCCTAAACTACGGAAGTTTTTGGAACAACAACAAAACATGCAAGCAACGAGACAACGCCGCACGATTGGAGAGTAATGGAGGACCTACCGAGAGAAGTGGAGCTGCGTCGGAGCTGGGCGGGTGCGCTAGAGGTGGTGGGTACTGCGGCGGTGCACTGGAAGAGAGAGAGAGAGAGAAAAACACGATGAGAGAGAAACAAAGGAAATGGAGAAGTAGTGCAAGTAGTGCAGCGTTCGGAAAAAGCTCACCGCGAGGGACAAGACAAAACTGAGGCGGCTCGAGGGTGATGGAAAGGTGACAAATAGCGAATTCTGTGGCTAGCCCAATAGTTTTCCCGACGTACGGTGGTGACCAACCGAAAAAGTGGTGATGCTCTGTTTTTGAAAGGAGAAACAGGGGCTCTCCTATTTTTCTTGGTGATGGTCAGCGATGGTTCCATGTGGGTTCACGGCGGCTTAAGGAGGTGTAGACCAGGTTCGTCGGGAAGGCGGCTGCGATGGCTTCCCGCGGCATGCAACTCGGTGCACGCTACGCGGAGTAGGAAGGCAGAGGCTTTCTGTTAAACTGGCATGGTGCTTTCCGAAAGGGTAAGGACAGGCTGCGGTGATGCTGGGATGGCATGGGTTGTGACCGAGCTAGAGGGTGAGTGCTGTTTGCAAAGAGGAGGAAGAAAAAAAAAATGCTGGGCTATGGTTTCGCGTAGGAGGGCAGCGGCGGAAGCTTTCTTCGAATACGTATATATATAAATATATATAGGTGGATGAACAAGAAAAGAAAACCCTAGAGGAGGAGACGTGTGAGCAGATGAGTTGTGTGTGAGCATGCACGACGTGCACGAGAGAAACAAACTTACGGGAAAAATAAGAGATAAAGACCGAAAGAGAAATAAAAACAAAAAAACAAAAATGATACATGCGGAAAAACAAATAAACAAATAAATAAACGTGTGCAGAAAAATAAAATAAAAAAATCACTACTCAAGTCTGTAATATAAAAACTGAAAAAAATCAAGCTCAAATAAATAAATAAATAAAATCCATAGTCCAACTATACCAATATTGGGTCCGGGTGTTACACCTAGGTATTGTTAAGTTTATGTAAGGTTGATTTGATTGCAATTGGTTGCATTGTTGCATTGTTGCATTATTGCTATTTCGGAGAATGTCAAGTCATTGAAGTTTGTAACTTGTACACTATTGATTCAAGTGAGTCCCTGTCTTTAGTGATTGTGGTATTACACGAGAGTTTAGTTCAAAAGCCGAATTGTTACCCAGGTGGTAAGAGTAACAATTCTCATTAAGAGTATTATTGTTCATATCAGTGTAGATATAGAATACCCTTTAGCAGTTGGAAGAATGATATTGAAGGTTGATGAATTTGTATTTCGCATATTTGAAGTTTTCTTGATTTTGAGGATCCAAAAGAATTTATATTCGGAAGAGTAAAGTGCTTGGGAGAAACTTTGGCCTTAGTAGGATTCACTTATGATAATAGTTTTATCCAATCGCGAATAAATGGTTTCAGGAAAAGCACTGTGTTTGTGGAAACCTAGATTGCCCTTATATTGGAGACATTTATATAGGGAGTAAAATCTTGTCTTGAGGATTTACGTGAATAGTAGGAACAAATTCTTTGGATTAGAGTCAGAATAAGAGGAAGCTCATGATGGATAGAAGAGCTATGTCAATCATAAGAGAGAAAGTCTTGAGTTGAGGTTAATAGCTGATCGTTTATCGAGGTACCACCTAAGAGGAGGAACGATTCGTGGCGATTATGAAGGAGTAAGCTAGTCCTAGGCAGATATAATTCCTTGAGGAAATAGAATGTGAATTCAGTTGTGTATGGATTAAATTCTTCCAAATTGAACTACGTGAATGCTTGAAGTTTTAGATGTGGAGAGTATGCTGGTACGACTTGACCTACTTTGTGGAAGGCTTCCAGTCCAAATTGATATGTTCTGAGAGAGAGAGAGAGTTAAGAATGGTATATACATATATACGTTGTGGATAATTCTTTGAATAGTAAGGAGAATAGTGATTTCATTTAAGCAAGGATTTAGTATCCTAGAAGGTCAGCCTAGAAGTCATTAAGTTTAGGCAATAACCTTTGGGAGTGTTATACCATTATGTTATAGCAGTAGTTTTTTTTTTTTTTTTTGTGTAACCATTTGATGGTTATAGGTAAAAATAGTGTTGACTACGAGAGGAAAGCGTTACATCAAGAAGAACGTTACCTGCCCCATGAGCGTGATGAGGCATCTGGTGATGGACAATAGGTTGGTAAGTAACTTCTTCTTTTGAGCACTTTTTATGTTTATTCTTGCGTTGATTTCGAGGACGAAATATTTTTTTTAGGAGGGGAGGATGTAACAGCCCGCTAGAAATTCATTGGTGTAATTTTTATTGACTTTAGGAATCTCGTGAAAAACCCATAAGTTTTTACGAATCGACCAATCGCTTAGGTTTTAGTCTGTATTCATAATCAGTGTTATCACTCACTATGGTGCTAGATTTATGAGTTTAATTATTTGAGATAGTTAGAAGTGTCAGAATGCATTATGGTCTGTGCCATTAGACTTAGTGGATTAGGATTTTATGGCGCAATAGCCTATTTTCATAATTTCGAACGAAACGTCTGTTGGAAATTGTGAAATTTATTTTTAGTGGTACTTCAGGGTTGAATTTCGGTAAACGATTTTCACTATAGGTTAATATGAATATTTAGAATTTTTCAGTACTAAGTTTATTATGTATTTTTTTTGGAGTAAATAGTAACCTCGATAAGTGCACCCAGTGTAGTATTTTCAAAATCATAGTGTGAAATGTCTAAATTAGGTTGAAGGAGATTTATTTGGACACTTGGCAAGATCTTAGCCACACATAGTGAATAGTATTAGACACTTGGCACTATGAGGAACCATTAGATGGATTTGTGAAGGAAGCCAAGGTGTGAGATCATGCCACCTAAGCAAAGCTCTATTTCATTTGATCAACTAAATTATGCCAGACCAAAGAGGGTTTCAACCCAAGCAAAACCCTAAATGGTTGGAATCCAATTGAAACCCCAAAAGCTTGGTTGAAAACAAAACACTAAACGGTTTTCCCAAACCCTAAAGTTGGCCTCCAAACCCTTTTAATCACTTGATTAAATCACTTCCACATGCTATTAATTAGTCAAATCCTTCTTATGACATCATTATTCAACCTTTTAAACCTTGGAAATTTGATTGGGCCAAGAAAAAATGATTTTGGGCTTGGTAGCATCTCAAACCCTAAGCAAACCCCCTTTAAACCACAAATTGAAGCCCACTTGGTTGGGGCCCACCAAGGCCCACGAAATTGGCCACCTTGGCAAAACTTCTTGGAGAAGTTTCCTCCTCCACATGGCAGACCATCCACTGCCATTGGCTGCAACCCATTAGTGCCTTGATGTGAAGAGAAGTCCACTCCATCAACCTCCATCTCTCACAGCTGCTGCAGGCAGTCCATGCCTCTCTCTATTCTCCACTTTATGTCACATAGCCACCTCCAATCAAGGGTCATTCAAGCCCATAACTTCCCCCTCCAGAATTCTAAAGTCCTGCAAGACACACTTCTCTCCATTTTATCACTTTTTTCCCCCGTTCTTAGAGAGAAACCCAAAAGAGCTCTCTGGGGCAGATTTCTGGGTCTTTTTGCGTGGCCATTGTCGATCCTTTGAAGGTATTATCTCATGATGACTCCTTCATAAAAGTTGTTCATATTTGAGTCTAGTTTCTGTGGATATCTTATTAGTCTCATTCCATGCTCATTTGTTTGGTCAAAAGTATTTTTAACCATGGAAAGGTCATTCTGGGCGTGAAAGTGGAGAGTATGATATGTTTTGGAATTTTTGACCAAGCTAATGGACATATCTTGGTCCGAATATTTTATGGAGTATTTTTAGCATGTGTTTGTAAATTTTCATTGAGGTTTTTTTGCATGAATAAAGCTTTTGATGATAGATTTCCTTAGATTTAGAAACTTGAAAACTGGAAGTGGAAAAACAGTTTTTGTTTTGTGAAGGTTTGAATATTTCGTGGTTTAATCTTATTCCAAAGGCTTTGATATTTTTTTTATGATGATCCTAAGCCTCTTATATACATGTTAGGATGGTATTTCGAGGATATTTAGTATTAGTTTTAAAGATATGATTTTCTATGTAAGAGGATTTCGATTTTTGCCTAAGATATGATGTTTTTGGGTTAGATCCATGTTTTATTGAGTTTTAGCCATGTGATTTTAAGTTTGATGGCTGGATCTTCTTTAGGATACATTTTTAAACCCTGAGATGTTTTAGTTTGAAGATCACATGTGTATAAGCCATGGATCATGAATTTGATCAAAGTTAGTGAAGAGAAAAGTTTCTGTTTTGGACTAAGTTCAAAACCAAAAACTCCAAGTGTTGTTTTGTGATTTTTGGTGGCTTTTGTTTGATGATTTAATGCATGGTTGATCTTAGAAGTAAGATTTGATTTTTTAGAATTCTTGGAGATGTTTTTATTAAGGTCAAAACTTGTGATTTAAGGGTTTACTTTTTGTTAAAAAGTTTGGGTCTTTTTACAAAAAGTTTGGTGTTGATAATTAGCTTTTCTTAATGGACATTTTAAGTGTATTTTTAAACCTAGGATAGGAAAATCCTTGTTACAAAATTTTGGTTCAATCGTAGGTTTTGAAGATGGAAGAAATTGCAACAAAAATCAAGAGAAATGGCCTATGTATGTTTCGGCCATTGTGAGTTTTCCATAGTTGTGACTGGTTTTAAATTTTTCTGAGTTGTTATTTGAGTCTATGACAAAATTTATTTGAGGAATGTAAATTTTGGTAATTTTTGGAGTTAGGATGTGAAATGTTTAAGTTAGGGGTAAAATGTTCATTTTCTCACTTGTAGAGGGTAAAATGGTAATTTTACTCTAAGTTGTCCCTCTTCATTTTTCTAATTATTAGTAGTTAAGTTTTAACTTTTAGAATACCCTCTTACAGTTCCTCGTGTTTTGCGCTTTACACTCATAGGACGCAACGATCGAGGTAAGTTAGTTTTTAACTTACTATCAGTTTAATGTGTATGAGTGATAAGTAAGAGAACTAAATTGTCTGTATGCATGTTATCATATGTGCCATGCCAAGTCATTACATATTTATTTGTTACACAGAATTTATTCTGTCATGAATTATTCATCTGTTACACAAGATATTCTATCACGTATTGCTATACATTGCAAGTATGTCTTGTTAAGTTAAGTATGCCATATGTTACATGTATTTCATGTCATCTAATATTCACTGTCACATGTTACGCCATGTTAAGAAATGTTGTTTGTTATATGGTATGCCATGTTACGAAATGTTGCATGTTACATGTATGCCATGTTATGAAATGTTCTCTATTACATTTATGTCTTGAAGTATGTCATGACTGTCATCTTATGTTCATGTTCATGTCACAGTTGCATGTTACGTCCTGTTACGAAATGTCATGTATGCTAGTTAAGTTATTCATGTCAATCACGACCCTAAGGGCTAGGATGGGGTAATATCCTAGAGGAACTCCGTTGTTCACGCTGGAGTGTCTAAATTGGTGTGAAATTCCCTAGGTTGACGAAATACAGTCAACAGGTTGCGAATGGGGCCTAATTAGCTGGTCACAGGAGCCTGCCAGGCACTAACGCGATGGAGCCACACATTATGCTACGTGTGTCCACAGCAAGTGTGGCACAAACAAATAAGTCATGGGGCCACAACAACTGTGGAGCATACACTACGTGAGACACAACAATTGTGACATGTAGAATACATGGGGCCACAACAACTGTGGAGTACGTATTAACGCACTCACAGCTGGTATAGAAACCTGTGATGTGATGTGGTAATCGGCAGGGACACACGGCTCAAGGGGACTTGTGTAGCACCCATATGGTCACTTTAATGATTAAGTCTATTGAATAAGATTCTAAGTTCATGCATTTCACGTTCAAGTCATGTGTCACGTTATGTTATGTTCAAGTTTACGTTCACGCAATCATGGTAATCCCATGAGACAAAAATATGTTTCAAGTTCATGTTATGTTATGTTCACGTTTACATTATGTTCCAAGTTCACATTTATGTTATGTCATGCTCAAGTTCATGTTCAAATTATGCATGTTCACGTTCATGTTATGTTTCAAGTCCATGTTATGTTTCAAGTTCACGTTCATGCTATGTTTCAAGTCCATGTTATGTTTCAAGTCACGTTCATGCTAAGCTTCAGTTTCAGTTTAAGTTATGTCAGTTATGTTATGTTGTATGTCAAGTTATGCTATGATTACTTATGATTTGATTATGCCTTCATGCTTTTACTGCCATGCATGTATCATTAACCTGTGTGGAAGTTTTGTGTTAACTTGGCTGAGATTTGTAATCAAATCTCACTGTGGTAGTCCCAACTACCTTTCCCCCCGAATGGTAGATTCTGTTACAGGATCTACCGGAAATCGACCAACTGGAAACGGTCGACTAAGCGACGGTGCGACATAGATGGTAGTACAGTAGTTACCTCAGATTACTACTTGTATTTGTGGAGTTCAATATCCAGCACTCTTTTGATCACAACCATATGGACTATTATTGTGATCTTAGTTGTTTAGTATGTCGTTAAGTATATAGTATGTTTTAAGTATTTGAGATATTTCAGTTTGGTGCATAGTATTGCTAAAGAAAAAAAAAAGAAATTTATTATCCGTTGTGAATATTGCATAATGCTAGATGCATGTTAGAAACATTGCATCCTATATGTCATGAACGAGGGCAAGTAACCTTGTGTTGCATGTCTCGATGCTTCAAATATCCGTCCGATCCCAAGCGGAATTTGGGGGCGTCACAGGTGTGCCGTATGTGTCTTTCTTGAAGGAGGAGATAGAACGGTCTGCACAACAATTTAAGTTCTCACTGCTTATGAAGTTTTTGAGACAGAGGCCATCACTGGATATTATTAGAGATTTCATTAGAAGTCATTGGGGCTTGGATTCACAACCAGTGGCGTCTGCTATGCTAAAGGCTTGGTCTGTGTTCGTATCTTCCAATGGTATCCTAAGTTTGATGAAGAAAACGAGTCCCCTTTGGTTCTGGTTTGGATCACACTATCAGGTCTCCTGCCAAACTTCTATCATGAATCCTTTCTATGGAATATAACGATGCCGCTGGGTCAGTAAATCCGTCGAGACAATAGCACACGTTGTGCAACTCAAACGGATGGAGCACGAGTTTGTATCAAAATGGACACTTCCAAAAGCCGCTAGACTCATTCTGGATAGGTATCCCTCATCAAGCAAATAGTCGGTTGCAGGAAGTCGTTTATGAATCTCTTCCTGCCTATTGCTGTCAATGCCGAATGCAAGGTCATAATGTCTCTACATGTGAATGGGAAGCAAGTACGAAGACAGAAGAGAGGCACCAAGGAGAAGGAGGAAGAGAGAAGAAAGTTTGGGGGAGAAAAGTGGCAAGGAAATCAGCTGGGCATGGGGAGCAAGACAGGGTGGAGACTAGTAAACAAGCTGAATTCATTCATCTAGAGGAGCGAATCTTCAATAACAAGGATGATATTGGGGAGGAAACAGGGGAAACATTTTTAATCAAGGAGATTCAATTGCACACGGATGGAAACGAAGCCAATGCAGACAAAAACTTATGCAGCGAAGGACCGAGTATGTTGTGAATCGCAAAAGCCTGGAGCTCAAATCAACATTGATCTTTTTGATGCTGTGGAAAATAATACAGTTAACCTTAATGAGTCTGGGGAAGGAGGGGAAATGTTTGGGGAGGGTGTATATGTGCCCCAAACGATTTTAGAACCTTTCAGATCTATAGAAGTGGTTGGAGAGACCCAATTTGCAGCTAAGATGGTGATTGTGGAGGAAGCAGAATCTTCTAAGGATGAGGTGTGTGGGGATACCTCGAAATTTTTCTCTGATTCGGAGATTGCGGAAGGTGTGGAGAATATTGGCAAAGGTAAGGAAATTATGTGCAACTCTAAGCATTTAATTGTACACAAAGGAGGAAGTAGTTTGAGGAGTTCCAAAAGGGCTAAGAGCAAGCCCTAGAGATTAAATTTATGATGCAGCCTATTCTATTTTGGAACATATGGGGGATCGGTACTTCTAAGAGAAGGCTGAATAAATTGGTTAGAAAACATAAACCTGGGATTGTTGCTTTGGCATAACCATTTTTATCTCTAAGACACATGGAGAGTTTTAAACAAAAAATGCAGTTTGAGGGTTGTTTTTCAAATGAATTGCAAGGGAATAAATTGTTGGGGCTCAGGGTGTATAGGTAGATTTGGTGGAGGCGACGAATCAACTTATTATTGTGGTTACTTAGATGCATAGTAAGAGAGTTTGTATTTGTTTCATTTACGCCAAGTGCACTTAGGTGGAACATAGAACTTTATGGCACTCTTTATCTAATGGGGTGAGGGGGTCTATTCCGTGGTTTGTATTGGGAGATTTTAATATCATTAGAAATGATTCGGAACGTAGAGGTGGTAGATCTAGACAATTTTTGGCAATGGAGGAGTTTGCTGCTTTTATTGACTCTACTGGTTTATCGGATATAACATACTCGGGAAATCGATTTTCGTGGTGTAATGGTCACGAAGGACATTCGTGGAGTTGGGCGTGCTTAGACAGGGCTCTAATCAGTGATGATGTGCTTTCATTTTTTCCAAAAGCTCACCTAGAATATTTTTCTAGGAGTATTTTTTATCATGCCCCATTGGTGATTAGCTTAAAAAATTCCCCTACAACGTATGGTTTTCCTCCTTTTAAATTCTTGCAAATGTGGGTTAATCACAAGGCTTTCATGGCATGTGTGGCATATGTTTGGGAAAAGGGGATAGAGGAGAGTGGGATAGCTCGATTGGCAAAAAAATTGAAGAAACTCAGAAGTATATTATGCGGCTGGAATAGGGGGTTTTGGGTCTACAAAACTTAATATTAGGCTCTTGGAAGACAGAGTGGTGATGCTAGAGGAAAAAAGGCAAGATGGCTTTAATGAGGAAGAAGAGCAACATTACTTGGTAGCTAAAATTGAATTGAATACTTGGCTGGGATGTGAAGAGACTCGTCTACGGCAATAAGCCAAACAATCTTGGCTTGAAAAAGGTGAAGCCAGCACAAGTTTTTTTCGGTCCAAAATGCAAATTAAAGAAATGAGATTACAATATGGCAGATGGCTAAAGATGCCAGAAGAAATTCATGATGGGGCAGTCCAACATTTCAGCCAATTTTTGGCTCATAAACATGTGGCGGTACTTCTGGATTTATCAAGGCTGGTGCAAGCAGTTATTACGGAGCATGAACGTTTGTGAGAGTAGCATTTGCCATTCACTGACTTGTTGCATGAACGTTTGTAGGAGTAACATTTGCCTTTCATTGAGTTTGCATATAATTGGAGTGATCATTTTGGTGTAAGGAAGACTTTAGATGTGTTTCATAAACATTTATGGGAGTATTGTTTGCCATTCATTGAGTTTACATATAATTAGAGTGTTCATGCTACTACTAAATTTTCACCTTTTGAAATTGTTTATAGACTTAATCCATTTATTTCTTTAGATTTAATGCCTTTACCTGTTGATGACAGGAGTAGCTTGGATGGACTTTTCTAAATTCTTGAGCAAATTAATGATAATGCATATAAAGTAGATCTTCCAGGTAAGTATCATGTTTCTACTAGTTTCAATGTTTCTAACCTTTTTCCCTTTGATGCGGGTGGAGATTCAAGGTGGAATCTTTTTTAGGAGAGGGGGAATGATGGGCACCAAGATGGACTTAGTATTAAAGATCATTTGCAAGTTCGAGATGAGTCAATTACAAGGTTAAGAGCGAAGAAGATCAATGAGGCAATGCAAGGAATGGTGCAATCCACATGGGATGAGTCTAGCAAGAGCCGAATAATCAAGATTGGCTTTAGAGAAGGAAATCTAGTGATCATCCACGTGATACAAGCCATGGAAGAGTGCAACATAAATTAGGGCCTATTATTATGTTTATGTGATTAAAGGCCTTGAACTTGTTTATTTAATTAAACGAGCTTATTTTATTAGTCTAAAATAATTGAGCTTGAGGAGTTTGGCCCACATCTTATGAACTAGGGGCTTTTAGAAGGCCTTGTATTTTGGCCAAGGGCTTATTTGGAAAGTTATTTTTTAGGAACTAGGGTTTAAGGAGGTATTTTAGCGAGTTACTATAGACGTGGTACTGTAGCTGCAACAATATTCATCCAAGGGTATTTGGGAAAAAAGGCTTTTATTTTGGTTAGGGTTTTAATTAGGTTTTGGTTTACACACTCTTTGTAGTCTCATTTTAAGAAGTTTATGAAATTTGATGAATTTATTTATTGTGAGTTGAGTTTATCTCGTCTTGTTCTTGATTGAACTTTTCAACTTATCAAAGGTAAATCACAACCTTTGTAGAGTTTCTCCATGTAATCTGGGTTCTTGAGATAAGTTCTTCAACGGGTCTAGATTTTAATATAATATAGGTTCTTGAAACGAGTTCTCAATGGATATAGGTTATCCATCCATTGACTTGATTTTAGCTTTCTTGGGGAGTTTTCAAATTGATTATGGGTTCAAGGGATTCCATTCCCACAGGTTCATATCATTTGGCATTCAGAGCAAGGTTCCAATCAGGTCTGATTCTATCTTTTAATTCTTGCATCTTTAAATTTAATTCTAGAGCTTCATTGTTCTAGGGTTGGCTGAAATTTGCAATACCTAGGGTTTCAAAATTCTAGGGTTTCTTGCATCTCCAAGTTTGTCAATTGCTTGGAGTGTTGTTTCATTATTTCTCTTCTATTTCATTGTCAATTCTTGTGTGCTTGAATTCAATTGCTTGATTTTCACAATTGAATTAGAGATTGAATTCTTCTGTTTGTGATTGAATTTGAGAAAACAAGAGAAAAGAAAGGAAAGGAAAGGAAAGGAAAATAAAAGAAAATTCGAAAAAAAAGAAGAAGAAGAAAAGAAAAGGTAGCATATTCGAAGGTTACTACATAGTTACAACAAAGAGAAATAAAGACATTTGTTTATTAAGCTTTATCATGAAAGGGGCTGAATTCATCTTTCTAGTTGGTATCTTGTTTTATAATTACTCTTTCCCTCATATAAATTCCTTGAGTCTCGTGTCATTTTATTCCTTCCTTTTTTTTGTTCTTGTTTCTTGGATCTATATTACTAGTTGGAATAATATAAGGTTGTATTGTCTTGATTTAATTTAACTAATTCTTAAAAAACTTGAGCGGGAAAACTATTGAGGTAAAAGGTAAGAGAGTGTGAGACAATTATTGGGAAAAAGTCAATTAAGAGTGAAACACAAGTGGAGTACCATTATTCGAGTGTAAACACGTAAGGGAGTGTGTGAAGTTTTCCATTTACATTCTTTTATGCAGCACATTATGATATCTCATAGGAGGTACTCATCACCAAAATGGATGGTAGATAACTCATCTTTTGTGTTGCAAGTGATGCAACAACAGTTTGAGCGGTTGAACTTGGTGTTGGTTGAAATGTGTTATAGGATGGATCGTCAAGAAGAGGTAATTAGAAATCTACAGGGCATGAGAGATAGGAGGCGACGTGAGTCTAGTGTAAAAATGGGTATGAGAATGAAGAGTATGATGATTCTATTGTTGTCACGCATATATTCAATACACAAATTAAGATGGATGATACAGAGTAGTAGAGTGAGAACATATTTTATACTAGACACCACATCAACAAGAAGGTATGTAGTATGATCATTGTTTTGAGGAGTTGTATTAATTTGGCTAGCACTACTTTAGTTGAGAAATTGAATTTACCTACCATGAAACACCCTAGACCGTACAAGTTGCAGTGGTTAAGTGATTGTGAGGAGTTTAGGATAGATAAGTAAGTGCTACTTTCTTTTTCAATTGGGAAATACCAAGATATGGTGTTTTGTGATGTAGTGCCTATGAATGATGGGCATATTTTCTTGGGAAAGCTGTGACAGTATGATAGGAAGGTGATCCATGATGGGTTAAGGAACATGTACAGTTTTGAAAATGATGGAAAAACAATCAAACTTGCTCCTTTAACTCCAACACAGGTCCATTGGGGCCAACTGAAACTGAAAAGTGAGGTTGTTCAAAAAAGAAAGAGTGAAAATGAGAGTGATCAAAAAAGAAAAAGTGAAAGTGAGAGTAATCAAAAAGAAAAAAGTGAAAAAGAGATTGAGCTAAAATGCAAGAGTGAAAGTGAGATTAAGCTAAAAAGTAAGAGGGAATGTGAGATTAAGAAAAAGAGAAATAGTGAGGCCGAAAAGGAGATAGAGAGACAAATGAGAGAGAAAAAAATAACGGTGAGGCTGGAACCTCAAGAAAATGAGAAAATGAGTTGAAAAACAATTGTGAGGCCGAGAGTTAAAAAAAAAGATGAAAGTAAAAGAAAAAAAAGAGAATGAAAAGGAAAAAGAGAGTGAGATGAAAAAAGAAAATAAGGCCGAAACATCTAGAGAAAGAGATAAAAAAGAAAATAGAGAGGTGGCTGAGAGTCAAGAAAAAAGAGAGGAGCCACGAGAGGAAAAAGAAAGAGAGATTGCAGAGAGACACAGAAAAACCAAAGTGAGTTTTTATGCTAATGCAAGCTTTTATACTAACGAATTTAACGACTCTTTGCCTAGTGCTGTTGTTTCTTTGTTGTAGGGATATGAGGTCATGATTTCTAGTGGTGTTTTAGTAGATTGCCACCTATTAGAGAGATAGAGCATTACATTGATTTTGTGTCAGGTGCGACAATTCCTACCTGACCTTTTTTTGAAGAACATGAGTCATTGACGCACTTGAAGGGACAGGGTAAGTTGAATAGAATGCATGCCAAGTGGGTGCAATTCATTGAGACCTTTCCTCATGCAATCAAGTACACACAAGGTAAGGAAAATTTTGTGGTTGATGCTTTAGCAAGAAGGTATGTCCTTGTCATCAATTTAGACGCAAAGTTATTGAGACTTGAATATGATAAGAAACTGTATGTTAATGACGATGGCTTGAAGTACGTGAGAAAGCATCATTTGGTTAGTTCTGTAGACTAGATTGGTATTTGTTTAGAGGGAATAGACTTTGTGAGCCTACTAGTCTTATGCGTGAGTTGCTTTGCATGGATTTTGTTTGATGGCTAATTTTGGTGTAAAGAAGATTTTAGACATGTTACATGAACGTTTGTGGAAGTATCATTTCTCATTCATTGACTTGTTGCATGAACGTTTGCGGGAGTATCATTTGCTTTTCATTGAGTTTGCATATAATTGGAGTGGTCATTTTCATGTAAAGAAGATGTTAGATGTGTTGCATAAACGTTTGTAAGAGTATCATTTGCCATTCATTGACATGTTGCATGAATGTTTACGGGAGTATCATTTGCCTCTCATTGAATTTGCATATAATTGGAGTGATCATTTTGGTGTAAGGAAAATTTTAGATGTGTTTCATGAACATTTGTGGGATTGTTTGTAATTCATTGAGTTTACATATAATTGGAGTGTTCATGCTACTACTCAATTTTCACCTTTTGAAATTGTTTATAGACTTAATCCATTTACTTGTTTAAATTTAATGCCTTTACCTGTTGATGACAGGAGTAGCTTGGATGGACTTTTCTAAAGTCTTGAACAAATTAATGATAACGCATATAAAGTAGATCTTCTAGGAAAGTATCATGTTTCTACTTGTTTCAATGTTACTAACCTTTTTCCATTTGATGCAGGTGGAGATTTGAGGTCAAATCCTTTTGAGGAGAGGGAGAATGATGGGTACCAAGATGGACTTAGTCTTAAAGATCTTTTGCAAATTCCAGATGGGCCAATTACAAGGTCATGAGCCAAGAACATCAAGGAGACAATGCAAGGATTTGTGCAATCCACTTGGGACGAGTCTAGCAAGAGCTGAATATTCGAGATAGGCTTAAGAGAAGGACATCCAGTGATCATCCACGTGATACAAGCCATGGAAGAGGGCAACATAAATTAGGGCCTATTATTATGTTTATGTGATTGAAGACCTTGAACTTGTTTATTTAATTAAAGGGGCTTATTTTATTAGTTATAGAAATTAGTCAAGAATAATTGGGCTTGAGGATGCTTGGCTCACATATGTCTTATTTCTTACGAACTAGAGTTTTTGGGAAGGCCTTGTATTTTGGCTAATGGCTTATTTAGAAAGTTACTTTTTAGGAACTAAGGTTTAAAGAGATATTGTAGCGAGTTACTATAGTTGCGACACTATTCATCCAGGGGGATTTTTGGAAGAAAGGGTTTTATTTTGGCTAGGGTTTTAATTAGGTTTTGGTTTACATACTCTTTGTAGCCTCATTTTAAGAAGTTTATGAAATTTGATGAATTTATTCATTGTGAGTTGAGTTTATCTCCTCTTGCTCTTGATTGAACTTTTGAACTTATCAAAAGTAAATCACAACCTTTGTGACGTTCCTCCATGTAATATGGGTTCTTAAGATAGGTTTTTTAACGGGTCTAGATTTTAATATAATCTAGATTCTTGAAACAAGTTCACAACGGGTCTAGATTGTCCATCCATTGAATTGATGTTGGCTTTCTTGGGGAGTTTTCTAATTGATTGTGGGCTCAAGGGATTCCATTCCCACGGGTTCATATCACATGTCCACTACCTCATACGATGGACAACTATTTTTTAGGTGATAATTAATAATATAAGACAAACCAAATCATCACCAGCATTAACTCGCATAAGAAGACACTTTTCTAAGATTATCAACAGTGTTCAAAGAATCAATTTTATTTAATAGGTCATTAATAATAACATCTAAGCATATTGGGTATCTTTGAAGAGATGGTGGTTTAGGCCACATGAAAATAGTATCAGCAACATTCATATGTCTTTTGTATCAAATCAGTACAAGCAACAATCACGCACTCAAAGTATTTTAAGCATAAACATCACAAAACCTAACTATCTAATTCTCCTACGAGAATCAACTATTTAACTCACTCAAGAAAAGTCCCAACAATTGTGCGATTAATGGTTGTCTTAAGGCAACTCAATTTGTGCTAAAAGATGGATTTATACCTCCATCAACTCTACTTTTCTCTTGTCAATCAAATCAACAACCTTAACTTGGATCATATAAGTTAAATGAGTTTAGAACTATATGTTTGGATTTTTACTATGAGAGTTCAATACATTCAGCAGAGCACATATTATAAATATTCTCTTCTAGTCTCTAAGTGACAAGAAATATTGTTATATTACCACCACGCTAATTATAAGGATCTTATATTCTAGTGAATTTTGGAAATTACAATCACTAATGATACACTCTCATTCAAAAGTGTACTTTTTTCTTTTTTTGATAAAAACAGAATATTTCATTAATGAAGAAAGTTTATAGATATTTTTCAAGCCAAATGTCTTGAGAAATAAAATCTGGAAAACAATCCCACCACATTGAGATATCCTCAACATTCCAAGCAAACCGGGCAAGTTTGTGAGCAACCTAATCACCTTCTCGATACACATGTTGAATATTGCATTTTGCATATAATCCTTGTAATTTTCTGATTTCATGTACTAGTGGATCTAACAGAGTACCAGATTCAAGATCATTTTGAGCACTTGTACATCCATCAAGCAATCTGACACTAGCAATAGTCTTGGATCCCCATATTAGCACACAACTGTAGGGCTCGAAAGATTGCAAATAATTCAATAGCTTCCGCATCTGATACTTCATACTCAATCTTACTAGCAGCCAACATAACATTACCCTTCCCATCTCTAAGCACTAGCCCTACTCCTGCTTTATTGATTTCACCAAAAATAGCTCCATCTACATTCAATTTCAACCAATTACTAGGTGGGGGCTTTCGCTCTTAAAAACCTCTAACCATTGACTAAGGTACTTATTTCAACTAAGAGAATGACTTTTGAACAGAAAAGGCATCATCAATAACTTGGTTCAATTCTATACTCTTCTGCTCATGAACCATTTGGTTCCTTCTCCACCAAAAGCCCCATGCAAGAGTAAATAATGAAGAGAGCTCATCTTCATGCCTTTACTCTAAAAACTGCAAAGCTATTTTCATAACAGATAAATTTGTGCTCAGAGTTTTCATTAAAGGAACATATGGAAACCAGCTCGAATGTATGGTCTGACAAAAAAACAATGCATGAGCTGTGTCTTCTACTCCCTGCTTGCAAAAACAACAAGATCCCTCAATTTTAACATTTCTCTTGAGCAGGTTCTGCTGTGATGGTAGTCCCACCTTACACCTTTATTTTATTACGGACTTTCATTTTCCACATTGCTTTCCAAAGTAGCTCTTGTTGCCTTGCATTCGAGCATTCCCCTATACCACGTATGAGTTTCTCCTTGAAGAACCTGTAGCAACTTCTCACACTAAACCTTCCACTCCATTCTTGAGACTAAATCATGTTATCAGTTTGATCAATAGAAAAGATCGTTACTTTTAAAATATCAGCAACCAAACTTGGATTGAAGAGAGTCTAAGTCGTTCCACTTTCCAACCTCTAGTAACAGGATCTATTAACCTTTCCATTGGGGCTTCTCTAAATTCATCCAATCTTGAAAAATCTTCCTGCATCAGAGATTGGTGACCTGGGATCCAAGGATCCTCCCATAGCTTAGTAGTCTTGCTATTCCCTATCCTCCATATACAACCTTTACCCAACAATTTCTTAGCTTTCCAAATGCCTCGCCAGAAAAAGATGGTCTTTAAACTAGTCCAGCTTTCAAAAAGACTTAACTAGGGAAACATTTTGCCTTGAAAACTTTATGAAGCAAATAATCTATCTCTTGCATAAGCCTCCATCCTTGCTTGGCCAACAAAGCCAAATTAAACACATGCAAGTCTTTAAAGCCATGTCCCCCTTTCCCCTTTTGATCACACATTTTTTGTCAACTTATCCAATGTATTCTTCTTTCATCATTCCTTTGACCCCACCAGAATTTTGCCATCATGACTTCCAATTATGAACATAGCCCAGTAGGTAGCAAGAAGCATCTCATTGAGTATGTAGCAATTGAAAGGGCCACTGCTTTGATTAAAACTTCTCTTCCACCTTGTTACAACAAATTTTCCTTCCAACATTGTAATTCCTGCCATACCCTTCGCTTTATTTTAGAGAAAGCCTTCGATTTAGATCTACCAACAACAGGAGACTCCACATTTATAAATTAATATGTGCTTTGACAATAAAAGAGGTTTACAGCGAAAAACATAAATCTTATAATAAAAAGGCCTCTCGTACATTTAAAAGTCATGCCTAGACTTCCGTACTCTTCCTCATGGGCCGTGTCCGTCCTGATCATGCAATTCCTGTGGGGGGAAGGACATGTATAGAAACTAAAATGAGTCAAAGAGTCGTAAGCATTACTTCATACAGTTAAAATATAGCAACATAAGTTTTCATTCATGCATTCATCACTCGTACATACTATTACGTGCATGCATACGTGTCATACGTGCGTTCGTTTGAAAACTTCA
Organism: Juglans regia; assembly: GCF_001411555.2. NCBI lineage: Eukaryota > Viridiplantae > Streptophyta > Magnoliopsida > Fagales > Juglandaceae > Juglans > Juglans regia. The sequence goes on along the minus strand of NC_049916.1, from coordinate 15,636,254 downwards.
CTGGACGGGGTTTTTCTCTTTTAAGCATGGGCATCATTTTCGTAAAATATTTCTCCCATCAGTGCCTTTATTTCTTCAAGAGTTCGTGCATGTTTACGTGCATACGTGCGTTCTTTTGAAAACGTCACTGGACGGGGCTTTTTTTTTTTTAAAGGCTTTCCTTTCTTTAAAACGTATCCCCCGTTAGTGCCTTCATTTCTTAAAGGTTCGTGCATTCGTGCGTTCGTACATGCATGCATACATCCATTCGTTCTTATCACTTTCATAGGCCAGTACACACTGTTACGCCCCGTGTGTTTGGGGTTAGCGGTCTTCCTTTGGACTCGAATTCCGCCCGTGGCCACGGGTTGGGAATCCCTTTCATAGGGGGTAGCACTGGGTGCACTTCCAGTACTACTTACCCGGCATTGCAATCTGCCCATTCATTGGTACCCTTTTCATTCATTCATGTGGCCGTTACGTATCTTCATACATTCATGCTTTCATTTCTTTCTTTGCTTTTCATTCATTCATTCATTCATTCATTCGTTCATGTTAGCTCGAGAGAGCTGGAGCTTTCATTCATTTCATTCTTTCATTTAACAGTTCTTTCTTTTCATGAGAAAACATTCCTTTTCATGGATAAACATCGTTTGGGGCGTAAGCCCGAAAATGGTCTTTTCGTCTTTCAGTTCATTTCAGTGCTATCCTTTCTTTAACCGTTCGTTCGTGCATACGTCATTTAAGAACATACATGGGCTTAAATGTCAGCTTTCGTGGCATCCTATAAGCGTCAGCTTGAACGTCGTTAATCATGGCATCCACGAGCGTCACCTCGTGGCGCACATGAGAGCGTCGGTTTGTAGGATCCACAAAAACATCCGTTGTCATGCCTTTCATGCATTTTCATCAGTTTATGGATTTTCTCAGAAAATACATACAATAGATACAGCGTATATTCATCCATTCACATGCGTACAATTAATACTTTGGTTGCGTAAACAGGGGCTGCCAATGAGGGGCCGTACGTACTTATACCTTTGAACACTTATCATTTTCTTTCTTAAAACGTCTTTCGTTTCTTTTCGTAAGCATCTTAAAGGAAAAGCGTTTCTTGTATCTTGGAAAAATTCTAGAAGAGTATGAACGTAACACTTACCTGGACTCCATGCTATTTGCATGTCATGCAGTCCATTCATGTGCTTGTCAGATGGCAACCTACATGCATACACATAACCTTAACGTCATTCGCTATCTAATGCATAATCAACTTAAACTAGAAATAGAACTACGCTTTACTTAGAACACTCTCCTTCTATCCCGTCCACTTACGTGCCCTTCACTATGTTAAACCCTTCGGGGACCACTTACGGTTACCACATCTTCCAACTCAAAGTCTTGTCTCGAGTGCTCATCCACTAAAGTGAACCCATTATTCACCTTTGGATTAAGACACTAAGACATTCGTCTTACTCTTCTTACAACTACATTCGACGCATGATTCCGACCGATGGAATCACGCATCCCAATCCTAGATAATATGCCCGTCACTACCTTTATGCACCTTAGCCCATACTAATCCTCATTCCCATCCATCCAAGCCACACGGCTCTAAGCCAACTCTGAGGCTCAAGCACCGTGTGACTGTACTCATGACAGATTACCCATTACATATGATGAATTCGTTCGACACATGTGTCTACCCAGATTACACATATACCTTACCCCTTTATCACCTAAGATCAACATATAACATGTTGATCACCTGTTCGTAGGGACAAGGGCTATACTTCGATACCAATCTTCTCTTAACCCGGCTAGCATGACTCTTCACGCTACCCGTCCCTTTTGACAGTTCATCCCAACACTTAACACGACAAGACTCCATTCATAACTACATCTCATGTCACGTCATATAGCTCGAGATTAATCCCAAGCTACACTGTGACCTTGTCGCGTTACCCAACACTCCAGTACATAAATTCCTAACACATAATGAGTACGATTCCTCACGTACTCCCGACACATTGTGACATCTTGTCACGTTCCCCTTACGTCATTCATACCCCATCGCTTCACCACATGGCAAGCACGACTGTCAGTAACCACGTCATGAGGTGACGTTGCCCAGTCATGCTTCCGCTGCTTACTCTTACACTTATTCTGCTACTTCATGCATACTCTTAGCCAGAAGTCCATCATGGTGATATTTGCCACCTCAGACTATAGGCTACGCCATAACTACTTCAGGACACTGTTCCACAGTTCCCGACACTATCCATCACGTTCCACGCCCATCAATCACTTAACCATCCTTATCTCTACAACACGCCACACGGAGTGTCACTGCCACGTGGAGTACATTCCAAGTATACTCCCTTCACGTATGCCATATCACCATTATGGCCTACCCACCATATGGTGTATCACTATATCACATGGAGTACACTCCTCGTATACTCCCTTCACACATACTCCGCCACATCACCACTATGGCATACCTGCCATATGGTACATCACTCCATCACATGGAGTACACTCCACGTGTACTCCTTTCATAGACGCTACACCACATCATTACTATGGCGCACCCGCCATATGATGCATCACTCCACTACATGGAATACACTCTGCGTATACTCCATGCATGTTACACCACATCACCACTACGACATACCCGCCGTATGGTGCATCACTATACCACATGGAGTACACTCCATGTGTACTCCATTCATATACACCACGCCACATTACCACTATGGGTACATCACTCCATCAAATGGAGTACATTCCACACGTACTCCATTCATACACATCACGCTACATCACCATTATGGTGTACCTGCCATATGGTGCATCGTCCCCCACATAGAGTACATTCCACGTGTACTCCCCACACATACAACACGCCACATCACTCGCTTATCCGCCACATGGTGCATTACTCCACCATACGGAGTACATTCCACATGTACTCTCTTCATACACACTACGCCACTCAGAGCACACTCAGCGTGTACTCTTTCCTTTTCACATATACCACGCCACCATTACAACACAATCCACAACACATCACAGCACACTACACGGCACAATACACCTCCATCCAACACAGATATGCCCAACACTTCACTACACAGAATGCCCAACACTTCATCACACAGCACCACATCACAGTACCACGACTCCATTAATACTAGCAACACAATCCATAACCTAGTCAACTAATCAATATCTAACATAATTAACGAGAGATAGAGGGTTATACCATCGATGGAATAACCCATGCGTTGCTCGTTGATCGTCACAGCCGATGATGTCGGAAGAGTCGTACGTGGCCGCTAACCCATGTACGTTAACTGTTTAGGTGTTTAGATAGCTAGGTGTGGTCTTGGAATGGCTCGTGATGGCCTTGTGATGATGGCAAGGAGCATAACACGGCGGATCTAGCCGTGTGCAGTGGTGGTCAATCACATGCAGTGATTGTCCATCACATGCAGTGACTACCCACCACTCAAAGTGGTGGTTTGGACCTAAGGTTAGGCTGAGGGGTTGTTGGTGGAGCTCGTGGTGGCACTGGGGTGGCGCCACGGTGGCTCTTGGCGGAGGAGGGAGGAGTGGCCATGTAAGGGGGAGGGAAACCCGTGAGAGAGTGAGGGAGAGTGTGAGTGCATGGGTGGTAGATCAGAGCTAAGGGCGGTTGGGATAGCTCAGTGGTGGCCTAAGGAGGCTGGACGTGGTGGTCACATGTCGTGGGTGGCAGTGCACGGCGGTGCACGGTGTGCAACCCGTTCGTGTGAAGAGAGGGAGAAGCCGTGAAGTGGAGGGAGGGCTTCTGGCCTCGGGTCACGCGGAGGAGGAAGGGGAAGGGGATAGGAGGTCCATGGCGTCACTTGGTGGTCGTGGGTGCCGCGTACGGCGACGCTAGAGGCCGCGCACGGTGAAGCCGTGCGTGGGTCTCCTTGTGCGTGCATGTGTGTGACGGAGAGGGAAGGTGACTGCATGGGAGGTGCTGAGTTCGCTGGGGAGTGGTGGCCAATGGCAGAGGGAGCTGCCGAGGGAGTGGTGGTGCCAGAGGACGGTGCACGGCTGCGCTACACGCACCAAGCCCATTCGGGCTGTGCACTTCCAAAATGGAGAAAGGGAAAGCGTGAGAGAGAGGGGCTGGGCTAGGGAGGCTCGCCGGTGTGAGGTGGAGCTAGTGGTGCCGGCGGTGAGGGCTGGCGACGCACGGCGGCACCGGGCTGTGCAGTGGAGGCTTCGGCGTGGAGGGGGAATCCGCGTACTGCGTACGCTTGTGAGAGGGAGGAGAGAGAGGGAGCTGAGGGAAAAGTGAGGGGGGTCTGGGTATTTAACCCAATCCCTTCGTCTGGGGATCTACACAACGATCTATCGACAAGGGATTAAAACACTGATTTGAAAATGCATAAATATTAACTTTTAATTAAAAGTGCTTAAAGGAATTAAGGTAAATATTATAAACTAACTTTAGTTTATAAAATAATATTTTTCATCATTAATAAAATGATGAAGTCTCACTTAACATATTAAAGAGAATAAAACCATTTGATTAGTAAAAGCTTTCAACATAATTTAAATCTCATAATATCTTAAATAATTGAAATCATTTTAATAATAATATTAAAATGATTTCCGGCAATTATAATATTTTTGGAGCTCTTCAAGAATATTATGATTGTCGTATTTAACTAGACAGAAGGGCAGATGATCATATAATCTCTGCCTTCGGGATTTGCTTACGTCATAAAGACGAAATATACGTCAGAAAGAAGAAGCATACGTAAGAAGGAAGGAGCAGGGTATTATAGTGGTAGACCTAAATACTTTTCATATTGTTGTACTTCATTCACACCCCATAGTTGCATCAATTCATTTTTTCTTTCGAATGAAACATTACCACTAAAGATCAGAGCAGTTTTATCCCTATTAATTTTATGACCCGATGCCTACTCATATCTAGCCAATAGTGCTCATATCTACGTATTTTAAACCCAGGAATATCATTTTAAATGGCAGCATCCTTCAATAAAAAGATAAGCCCCCCCAGTACACAATAAGAACAGGTAAGGGGACAAACCCATAATGACCCCTTCATACCCCCATTGACCAAAACTAAAAAGGAGGCAGACTGAATACAATCCATAATCAATTCAATCAACTTTAAATCAAAGCCCATGATCCTCATCACTTCTTCTAAAAAATCCCACTCAACTCGATCATATGCTTTACTCATGTCAAGTTTAATATGAGGTGGCATCTTCTTAAGTCTATTAGCAATGAACTATGTTATCAATTTTTAGACCACATTACAAAAACTAATTGGTATGAAATCTACTACTTTCACACGGTTTTTCTTCTTTGGAGTTAATGAAATAAAAGTATGATTCAATGATAGAGGGAAAATACCAGTATTCAGCACCTTAAGAACAACATGAGTAATACCATCAGTTTCTTCCCTTTCGAGAGCTCTTGTGATTGTGGAGGTTTTTTCCCTGTCTCAAGTACAGGTCTCAAAACTCTTTCATCATGGAAGAGTCCTTAGAAGATTTATGTAAACGGATGTCTCTGTCGGAACAAGAAAAGGAGGAGCTTATAGTGGATGAGGAACTGCTCGACGAAACAAACCGAAGGGGAGAGCACTGTCTCCTAGTGTCTCTACTCACAGAGAAACACTACAACCGTGAGGCTTTTAAACAAACTTCGTGGAAACTATGGAGACCAGTAAGAGAACTTGGTTTAAGGAACTAGGCTCTAAATTGCTTCTAGTGGAATTTGAAGACAAGACGGAAAAGGCCAAGGTGCAACGAGAAGAACCTTGGTCCTTCGATAGGCATCTAGTCTTGGTGAAACACTTCGTAGGAGGCTTACAGGCAAACAAAGTTAAGATAGTCTTGTCTTCTTTCTAGATAAGACTATTCGACCTAGCTCTGGGTGCCATGAATGAGAGGGTCGTGAGGAAAATTGGCAACAACATAGGTTCGGTAAAGGAGATCAATATTGAGAAAAATGAAGTTGCATGGGGTGAGTTCATCAGAATCAGGGTCAGTTTGGATGTCACAAAACCTTTACTATGAGGTAAATGCATCAAACATACCTTCCCAAGGTGTTTGCTGGGTCCATTTCACGTATGAAAGGTTACCTACCTTCTGTTATATTTGTGGCATATTGGGTCACAATCATAAAGATTATGAAGAAAGGATGAAAACTAGTGAAACATAGAAGGAAGAAGATTATCCGTATGGGCCATGCCTGCGAGCAGGGACCTCCTCTGTAAACTACCGAAACCACCAGGCCGAGCAAGGCAAAGAGGTTCCTGTTCCGCCACCTTGTTCAAGTTCCAAAGGTAATGGAGAAAATCCGGCAAAAACATGTGTAATCTCAAATCCTACTATCCTAGGCAGTGCAGATGGGAGCGTGATTCAAGGCACTGTGGCACATGAAGTCAACTTTACTAAGGCCATAAGTACTAACCTCCATGTTGGATTAATGAGAGGAAAAGAGGCCTTACCTCATACGACAGCTAGACTAGATGGGGGGAATGGGAAACCTGCAGGAGGAACAATCAAGAAGGGAGGAGGCTATCATGGGTAAACAAACAAACACTCTGACGGATACTAACTCTAACAGCAGTTTGAAAGATGACGCCCTTCCAAAATCAGCTTTGGTCCATAAAGAAGGTTTCCTTTCTACGTCTGGTGGTGGGCATAAATTAGTAGATGAATTGGGCCTAGTTGATCCAACTTCCCGGCCCAAACGAGGGTGACTAGGGAGGAAACAGACTCGTGTATGTCCATCTTCTCTTGGAAGCCCAATAATAACTCCTATGCTACAAGATACTAAAGGAAAGAAAAAGGCCATATCATTGACCTCGTCTAAAACAAAGCGTTTGAAAAATGAGGGAACACAAGGAATTACAGTTGAGCTTGATGAAAGAAGAACGGTGGAGGCTGCTAAGCAACCCCGTCGCAAACAATGAAACTCATTAGTTGGAACTCTCGTGGGCTTGGGAACCCACGAGGAGTTCAAGCTCTTCATGATCTCATCGTGAGGGAAGTCCCCACGGTTTTGTTTCTACTTGAAACAAACTTGGCTGCTACTGCTATGGAAAGAATTCGAATAAGGGTGGGTTTTGATGGCTGTTTTGTTGTACCGAGTGAAGGGAGGAGTGGAGGTTTGGCTCTCATGTGGAAGAATGAGATTAGCTTGAGTATCAAGAGCTATTCATTCTTTCATATTGATGCAAAGCTAGAGGACTCGAGTAAAGGAATTCAGTGGAAGTTTACAGGATTATATGGAGATCCAGAAACTGAAAGAAAAGGAAAGTCTTGGGATTTAATTCGACGGTTAAGGGAACATCAAGATATCCCATGGTTGTTCTATGGCAATTTCAATGAGGTGCTGAGCAACTATGAAAAGTTGGGTGGAAGACCAAGGCAAGAGAGGTTGGTGCATGCCTTTAGAGATGCTCTTGTTGACTGTCATCTACTAGACTTGGGGTTTCAAGGTACTAAATACACATGGTCTAGTAGGAGACAAAATCAATTGGTGATAAGTGAAAGGCTTGACCATTTTCTTGCTAAATGAAATGGCAGGAATGTTTTCCAAAAGCTCGAGTATTCCACTGCTCTGCTGCATATTTTGATCATCTACTGATATCACTTTCTCTAAGTGATGGACCGGCTAGAGGCAGAACTAAGCTATTCAGGTTCGAGTCCATGTGGATACAAGATGATGAGTGTGAAGAAGTTATTTCACGACATTGGCAAGAAGTTGCTGGAGGCAATAATTTAATGGCCATATCCCAAAAGATCAAGGTTTGTAGCAGAGGTCTAGAAGTCTAGAATGAGAAGAAATTTGGCAAAGTGCATTAGAATCTGAGGAAACCACGAGCTACTCTTCGTAGAATGAAAATGATAGATCCTAGGCAAGTCACAGAAGAGGAATTGGCAACAGTAAGGAATAATGTGCAAGTTTGGCTAGAAAAGGAGGAAATTATTTGGCACCAAGGAGCTAAAGTTTTGTGGCTTAAGGGGGGTGATATGAACTCAAAAATTTTCCACCATTAGGCTTCACAAAGGAAGAAAAAGAACTTTATTAGTGGACTAAAGGAAGAGCAGGGTATATGGAGATTTGAGGAGGAGAGAGACAAGCTTATTGTAAGCTTTTTCCAAACTTTGTTTCTTTATGATATTAGTTAAGGGTGTAAATTCAAACCAGTAAACCGGAAAACCAGTCCTGTCCATTGGTTTTGAACCGGTCCGGTCCGGGACCAATTCTTAGAATGTGAAAATCAGCCAATTCTGGTCCGGTTCCGTTTTAGAGATTTTTTGGACCGGACCGAACCGAACCGAACCGGACCGGTTGATAAAAAAAATATAAAAAAAAATATTTTTATATATAATTTTTATACAAAATATTATATATATATATATATTAAATATTAATATATATAAGTTTTATATATAATGTATAATTATAAATTTATTTAATTATACATTAAATGTTAATTTATAATTTCATATATATATATTCATATATGAAATAATTTCATTTTATAATTTATAAATTATTACATTAAATGTTAATACAATATATAAGTTTATAAATAATACTAATAGTCTAATATAGACTATACACTATAGTTATACTAATAATTAATATTAAAAGTTTATAACTAATACTAATATTAAATATATAATTTATAACTAATACTAATATATAACTTATAACTAGACCAATAGTCTTAAAAAAATCAGAAAACCGGACCGGAAACCGGTAAAACCGAAAGTACCGGTTTAGGAGGGTAACCGGTGCGTAATCGGTTTTGGAAAATACAAAACTGGTACATACCGGTTCAGTCTTAGATTTTGTCCAAAACCGGACCGGTTACACCCCTAATATTAGTAACACTAACTGGGACTTTTTGAAAGGATTAAGTGGTCAGGTGTCTGAACAAATGAATGCTTAGTTACTGAAATATTTTCATCGAGATGAGGTCAAGACAGCTTTGGATCAAATGGCTCCAACGAAATCTCCTAGACCTGATGGAATGGCGCCTGTCTTCTTTCAACAATATTGGCATATTGTAGGTGATGAGGTAACAAATGGAGTGTCGTCCTCCCTCAGAACTAGTATTCTTCCTTCCTCTCTTAATCATACTTTCATAGCTCTGATTCCAAAGCAAAATAAGCTAGAGAAAATTTCTAAGTTTAGGCCTATTAGTTTATGCAATGTTTTGTATAAATTAGTGGCTAAAGTTCTTGCAAATAGGCTTAAGAGTGTACTTGATGTAATTATCTCAAAAAATCAATGTGCTTTTGTACCGGGAAGGATCATTACTGATAATATTCTAGTGGCATATGAGGTGATGCATTTTTTGAGAAATAAGAGACAAGGCAAGAATGGATATATGTCCATTAAGTTGGATATTAGCAAAGCTTATGACCTTGTTGAATGGCCATATTTACAAGTGGTTATGGAGGCAATGGGTTTTAATGCTCGATGGATCCATCTCATTATGATGTGTGTCAAAACTATTTCATTTTCAATGTTGGTTAATGCTGCGCCAAAAGGTCCATTTGTTCCATTTAGAGGCTTGAGACAAGGTGTGTGACGCCCCCATAAACTTAACACGAAAAATTCCATTTGGGCGCCAAAAGGTCCTAAATAATCCACTGAGTCTAATGGCGTAGACCATAATGCATTCTGACACTTCTAACCACCTCAAATAAATAAAACTCATATTTCTAGCACCATAGTGAGTGATAACATTGACTATGTTGACAGATTAAAACCTATGCGATTGGTCGATTTGTAAAAACTTATGGGGTTTTCACGAGATTTTTAAAATCAATAGAAATTCCACTAATGAATTTCTAGCGGGCTGTTACAAGGAGACTCTCTTTTACCTTACTTATTCTTACTATGTACTGAAGGTTTGATCTCATTGATCAAACATGCCGAGAGAAGATGGGAAAATTCAGCAGTGAAGATTTGTAGAGGTGCTCCCATGATCTCTTATTGACTTTTTGCAGATGATAGCCTTTTATTTTTGTAAGGCAAATATGCAAGAAAATCAGAAAATTCAATCAATTCTCAACTTTTATGAAGCATCTTCTGGTCAAGTGATTAACAGAAGCAAAACAGGCCTTGTGTTCATTTTAAATGTGCAACCACCACTTAAGGATGCAATTATGGACTTTTGGGGAATAGAACAAAGTCAGGAGTATGAAAAGTATTTAGGACTCCCATCTTTTGTTGGGAGGTCAAAGACTAGAGCCTTTTTCCGAAATAAAGCATCGAGTGTGGAGGAATCTGCAAGGATGGAAAGAAAAGGTACTCTCAACTGGGGGAAAAGAAGTGTTGATTAAAGTTGTAGCCCAAGTGATTCCTACCTATTGCATGAGCTGTTTTAAGCTTCCATCTTCTTTGTGTCATGATCTTGAACAAATGAGGGCAAAATTCATTGGATGAGTTGTAAGAAGATGTGTGAAGCAAAAAAGGAAGGTGGAATGGGATTCAAGGATTTGAGGATCTTTAATGATGCTCTTTTCGCCAAGCAGGGATGGCACATAATGTCAAATACATACTCGTTGCTACACAGTTTGTTTAAGGTAAAATATTTTCCAAAGAACCACTTTCTAGATGCCAGGTTGGGAAGCAATCCTTTCTTCATTTGGAGATGAATTTAGGGCACAATTTCAAAGTTGAAGGAAGGGTGCAGATGGAGAATAGGTTTGGGGAACATAGTGAAAGTATGGACTGATGTATGGGTACCAGGTTTTAAAAGGATTGCTGATATGAACTCTGTGTCTGTTATAGGCGTAGAAGAAGCCACTGTGAATTCATTATTTCTCCCTGGGCAAACAGTTTGGGATGTTAACAAAATTACAACCATGTTCCCTCCTGTAGTGGCACTACAAATCATGAAGATTGTGCTTAGTCAAGGAAATTTAGATGTGACTTGCTGGACGCTTGAAGCTCATGGTAGATACATAGTCAAGAGTGGCTATAGTTTGTTTAGATCAGTAAATATGGTGACACAAAGTGGTGAAGCATCAAATGCTACTCTTATAAGGAAATCGTGGAAGTCTATATGGAATATGAAACTCCCTTAAAAAATAAGAGTGTTTGCATGGAAGGCTGTCAAAGGAGTTTTACCTACTAAGCATAATCGTTGGAAGAAACATGTAAATATTGCATAAAATTGTGCTTTCTGTAATGATAGTAGAGAAGATATTTTGCATGTACTACTCTCCTGCCCATCAATAAGAGAAGTCTAGATTAGAAACTTCCCAAAGCAGTTACAGGTTGATGACTTCAGCTCCTTTATTGATGCTACTTTGAAACTGCAACTCTATAACTGTGCCAAGTTGTTGGAGTTGTTCCTTTTAATATGCTGGAGCTACTGGTATAGAAGAAACATGAAGCTTTTTTAGGAAAAAGATGTTCATGTTGAAGATATATTGGGAAGTGCCTCGAATCAGCAATACCACATCTAAATGAATCAAAAAGCCTTGGCAATGCAAAAAGGGTTTTGTGAATTGAGGAACAAACCTCTATCTATAATTAGGCAGCACTGTAGATGGGAAGTGCCACCACCTGGCACTTTCAAATTGAATGTAGATGGAGCTTTCTCTCAAGATGGATCTGTGGCAGGTATAGGCATTGTATTGAGAGATTCAAAGGGTGAAGTTATAATGGTAGCAGCGATAAGAGAAAGGGCATGTCTAAATGTTCTTGAGCTTGAAGGTCTTGCAGTCCTTAGGGGGCTACAGTTGTGTCTTCATCTTGGCATCTATCATTTGTCAATTGAAATAGATTCTCTCTTGATTGTAAATGAGTTTAATCGAAATGGACAGTCTATGGCCACCATGGGGGACATGGTTAGTGAAGTCAGGAAGTTAATGCATCATTTTCAAAAATGTGTTCTAAAACAAGCAAATAGAAGCTGCAATACAATAGCTCATACTCTTGCCAAGCTCGGTTTGAGTGTTTTAGAAATTAGTTTATGGTGGAGTTCTTACCCAGTTGTAATTGCTAATTTCCTTTGGCTTGATTGAAGAATTGGTTTTCAATCAAAAAAAGAAAAAAGAACAGCATGACTAATAGATTTACCAACTTGACTAATAGGGAGAGTTGAGAAGGAAATACTAGGCAACAACTTGACAAAAACCAACAACAATTATCACAATTAAACATTTTTAAAAAAACTCTCAAGACTTATTGTGTAACAAGTCAACATAGAGAATTACAATATATAACTGTCGGGTAAAATTTTGTTGAAAGATAAATAAGCACAAGAAGGGCCCACAAAAGACTTGAGACCAGAAATAAAGCTTTGATGTTACTAGAAAATGACAGCTTTTTTCTTTTTATCAATAAACTGTTTGATATAAAATTTGTTTAAAAAAATAAGAATTAGCTCAATAAAAAATGACAAAGCTAGCAAAGAGAGCATAGAAGAGTCACGGAAAAAGTGGGCAAAATTGGATAAAAAGCAATGACAACTATCATAATTAGTGTTTTTTAAGATTCTCAATGCTTTTTATGGGACAAATCTACCTTGAGAATCCCAAAAGAACTCATGTTTGTTATAAAATTTGTCTTGAAAAATAATAACCTCAATCAAGGGTTCATGGCACAATAAGCCCACCATACAAGAGACAAAAGACACGTCATGAGAAGAGAAGATGGGGACAAAGACTTATGATTCAAAAAGGAGCAACTTCTGGCCAAAAATGGAGGACAACTACCATAATTGACTTTTGCGATGATTTTCTAGTTGAAGTCTTAAGAATAGAAAGGTAACCGTATGGTATAATATGTTTTTAAAGAGTAATAGACCCATTATAAATAAATGGAGTTTGTTCTACCTTTAAAAAAAAAAAAAATTGCTTCTAAAAACAAGATTTAGGGCATTAATTTTTATTGATCTATCTTAAAGAAAATGATCACAAAAACTAAGATCGATTATTGTAGTCTTGCATTGAGGGAATTAAGGGTACGTTCGTGCTCATGTCAATGTTGGTATGAATTGTGCTGATCGAAGGGGTGCTTAACCTAATAACAAATTAACATGATCTATACGTACGTACGCTATCTATGAGGTTGATACCACAAAGACAGCAGAATGGAAACAAAAAGAAGACAGATGACAAAGAAGGTAGAAGTAAATAGGACCAGATCACTGGATTAGAGGACCAGATAGCTGGAAATAACAGAATATGGACAAAATATGGATAAAGCAGGAAATGAAAGAAATAATAGATAAGAGTATGCACAATTAAAAGCAGGCGGTAAAACCGACCATGTGACACCAACAAATTCCGCTTGGGATCGGACGGACATCTGAAGCGTCGGGACATACAACACAAGGTTACCTGTCCCCGTTCATGACATATAAGATGCAATGTTCCTAACATGCATCTAGCATTATGCAATATTCGCAACGGATAATTTTTTTTTAAAAGCAATACTATGCACCAAACTTATGATATCCCAAATACTTACAACATACTTCATACATAAAGACATACTAAACAACTAAGATCACAACACTAGTCCAAAATGGTTGTGAACAAAAGAGTGCTGGAGATTGAACTCCACAAAATACAATTAGTAACCTAAGGCAACTACATCTAAATCACACCGTCGCTTAGTCGACCGTTTCCAGTTGGTCGTTTTCTGGTTCTCCTTCAGATCCTGTAACAAAATCTACCATTCGGGGGGAATGGTAGTTGAGACTATCACAGTGAGATTTGATTACAAATCTCAGCAAGTTAACAAAAAACTTCACACAGGTTAATAATGCATGCATGACAATAAATGCATGAATGCACAATCAAAGTCAATAGTAAACATAACATAACTTGACATAACATGGCATGGAATAATAAGCATAACATGACTTGACATAACATGGCATGAGCTGACATAACTTAGCTTGACGTGACATAAAAGTGAAACTTGACATGAACGTAAACTTGAACATAACATAATGTGAAACATGACTTGAATGTGAAATACATGAACTTGGAATCTTTCTCAGTAGACTTAATTAATTGACCATATGGGTGCCACACAGGTCCCCTTGAGCTGTGTGTCCCTGCCGATTACCGCATCACAACACAGGTGTCTATACCAGCTGTGAGTGCGTTAATACGTACTCCACAGTTGTTGTGGCCCCACGTATCCTACGTGTCACAATTGCTGTGTCTCACGTAGTGTATGCTCCACAGTTGTTGTGGCCCCATACTTCATGCTCCATAGTTGTTGTGGCCCCATGAATTGTCTGTGCCACACTTGCTGTGGACACACGTAACATAATGTGTGGCACCATCAGCGTTAGTGCCTGGCGCGCTCCGGTGACCAGCTAATTAGGCCTCATTCGCAACCTGTTGACTGTACTTCGTCAACCCAGGGAATTTCACACCTATTTAGACACTCCAGCATGAACAAAGGAGTTTCACTAGGATATTACCCCATCCTAGCGCTTAGGGTCGTGATTGACATGAATAACTTAACAAGATCGTTCTTGAGATACACAAACTGTATTCGAGGCGGGATGACATGGATACGAAAAGACAGAAGTCCTGACGTAGCTTAATGTGACGTAAACGTAAGATGATAGACATGACATAGTTGGGACATAAATGTAACATAGTACATTTCATAACATGGCATACATGTAACATGCAACATTTCATAACATGGCATACCATATAACAGACAACATTTCTTAACATGGTGTAACATGTGACAGTGAATATTACGTGACATGAAATACATGTAACAGATGGCGTACTTAACTTAACATGACATACTTGCAATGTATATGAATACGTGATAGAATATCTCGTGTAACAGATAAATAATTCATGACAGAATAAATTATGTGTAACAGATAAATATGTAATGACTTGGCATGGCACATAAGATATAACATGCATACATACAATTTAGTTCCCTTACTCATCACTCATACACATTAAACTGATAGTAAGTTAAAAGCTAACTTACCTCGATCGTCGCGTTCTACTAGAATAAAGCGAGAAACACGTGGGCAAATGACCATTTTACCCCTAACTTAAGGATTTGATATTCTAATTCCAAAAATTACCAAAATTTACATTCCTCATGTAAATTTTGTCCCAAACTCAAATATCAACTCAGAAAAATTTAAGACCAATCACAACTATGAAAAACTCACTATGGCCGAAACCTACATAGGCCATTTGTCTTGATTTTGGTTGCAATTCTTTCAAGTTCCAAAACTCATGAATAAACCAAAATCTTGTAACAAAGATCTTCCTATCCTAAGTTTAAAAATACCCTTAAAAATATCCATTAAGAAAAAAAGTAATTATCAACACCAAACTTTTTGTAAAAAGACCCAAACTTTTTAACAGTAAACCTTAAATCACAAGTTTTGACCTTAATAAAAACATCTCCAAGAATTCCAAAAAAATCAAATCTTACTTCTAACATATTCATAACATCATCCTAAGATCAAACATGCTTTAAATCATCCAACAAAACTCACCAAAAATCACAAAACAACACTTGGAGTTTTTGGTTTTAAACTTACAAGGGATCACAAATAGCCTTGATTGGAGGTAGTTATGTGACATAAAGTGGAGAATAGAGAGGGGCAGAGACTGCCTGCAGCAGCTGTGAAAGATGGAGGTTGATGGAGTGGATTTCGCCTTCACATCAAGGCACTATTGGGTGCAGCCAATGGCAGTGGATGGTCTGCCATGTGGGGGAGGAAACTTCTCCAAGAAGCTTTGCCAAGGTGGCCAATTTTGTGGGCCTTGGTGGGCCCCACCTAGTGGGCTTCAATTTGGGGTTTAAATGGGGTTTGGTTAGGGTTTGAGATGCTATCAAGCCCAAAAATCAATTTTTCTTGGCCCAATCAAATTCCCAAGATTCAAAAGGTTGAATAATGATGTCATAACAAGGATTTGATTAATTAATAGCAGGTGGAAGTGATTTAATCAAGTGATTAAACACAATGCTAGAAATCTGATTAAAAAGGGTTTGGAGGCCAACTTTAGGGTTTGGGAAAACCATTTAGGGTTTTGGTTTCAACCAACCTTTTGGGATTTCAATTGGATTCCAACCATTTAGGGTTTTGCTAGGGTTTAAACCCTCTTTGGTCTGGCACAATTTGGTTCAACAGATGAAACACAGCTTTGCTTAGGTGGCATAATCTCACACCTTGATTCCTTCACAAATCTATCTAATGGTTCTTCTTTGTGCCAAGTGTCTAATACCATTTACTATGTGTGGCTAAGATCTTGCCAAGTGTCCAAATAAAACTTCTCTAACCTAATTTGGACATTCCACACTGTGATTTTGAAAACACTACAATGGGTGCGCTTATCGAGGTTACTATTCACTATAAAAAGAAACATAATAAACTTAGGACTAAAAAAATTCTAAATATTCATATTAACCTATAGTGAAAATTGTTCACCGAAATTCAACCCCGAAGTACCCCTAAAAAATAATTTCACAATTTCCAATAGATATTTCGTCCGAAATTATGAAAATAGGCTATTGCGCCATAAAATCCTAAATAATGCATTGAGTCCAATGGCGCAGACTATAACTCATTCAAACACTTCTAACTATCTCAAATAATTAAACCCATAAATCTAGCACCACAGTGAGTGATAACACTGATCATGATGACAGACTAAAACCTAAGCGATTGCTCGATTCATAAAAACTTATGGGCTTTCACGAGATTCCTAAAATCAATAGAAATTCCACCAATGAATTTCTAGTGGGCTATTACAGACCATCACTACAACATAATGTGTCTTTTGTGACAGAGGAAACTATCACAAAAAAATAGCAAACCGTCACTAAAGATATTTGGTGACGGTTTGAAACCGTCACCACGACCGTCACCTAAAGTGCATCACATAAAACATTTGGTGACAGTTTACTGTTCAACCGTCACAAAAAATATTTTTAGTGACGGTTGGAGGTGTTCCGTTCAGTAGAATGTTCGAACGTTCCTTTTTTTGTAACGGTTGGGAACTGTCACAGAAAGTTACGTTCGGACGTTAACCTGACCGATTGGTGTTCGAATGAGAGAATTTGACGTTCGCTAAATACTGTTCAAACGTATCATATTTACGTTCGAATGTTAATGCGTCCGAACGTTGATTACAATAAACATTTGACTTTCCGTTTGAACGTAAATGTAAATGTTCAAACGTAACGGGTTGAACATTCGAACGTTATTTTGAATGTAAATGAAGGAGCGTTCAAATGCAAGTGCTTTGTTTGAACGTTAATCGCTTTATCGTTCGAACAGTTTGTTCATTTTAGTGTGAAGACGTTCGAACATTACTATCCAATTTATGTATTTACGTTCAAACGTTGGTTCGAATGTGAACCAATGTTTGAACGATTTTAGTTTACATTCGAACGTACAGATCAGAAATACTAATTTCATAAAATTTAAAAACATAATACCAATTGTATCATATTACATACCATCAATTAACAAGTAACAATGTCTTATAAAAGCACAAAATTAGATATTAAAACTAGCCACAAGTACTGATAAATTTTATTTCTTCTTTTTCCCTCACCCATAGCGATTCTGTTGCAACGATATAACACGCTCCATTTGCACCATCATCTCCCGTTGCACTTGCTCTTGCACTTCACTACGTATTCTTTCCTCCCGGTCTCTCTGTTGGTCCTGCAAACGTGTCTCTAAATGAGACTGTCGTTCTAAGAGAGACTCTAACTCTTGCTGTCCGATCTCATATACTCATTCTCACGCCGTGCAGCTTCTAAATCTGTCGTAAGATTAATAATTTGTGAAGCCGATGAGGTTGAGGAGGATGAACATCTATGCTTGATAGATCGTCCCAAACCTCTTGCCATACTAGACTGCGGCCCGAGCACTTGCGTGAATATGTCTATGTCACTAGGAGAGGATTCCCCAGAAGCCTACTGCATCTCCATCTTTTTTTCCTACAATTTAAAAGGTAATGATCATAAATAATTAGTAACGTATTAAAAGAAATAGAAATAAAAAATAATTTATTCAAATGTTATATAAATAATTTATTTAATAAAATTAACACTGCTTACATAATTATCTGCTACGACAGGATCCATCCACTCACTATGCTCATTAGTGTGAGCAGCATCATAGACATGAATCAGGATCATCACGTTTCTAACAAAGCGACATTAACAATTTTAAAAAGATAATGTTAGTACTTAAATAAAAGAATATTAGGAAAATAAATGAATTCTATAATTTTTTTAATTATCATTTTTTCAGCAAGACAGTGGAATGACCTTGAACCGGCACGATGGTGGACAGTCAGAGCGGATCTATTTTGTGCATTTGTAAAACTCAAGTGCTACAAAATATATTAAGAATGTTAATTGTAATATGTATACATATAATATATAGAACGAATATGAATGTAAATAATTAAAAGATATAAATGTAAAATACCTAATAATATAGAGATGTGAAAAAGATCACAACATTTTCTCCAATCATCTAACTTCATCTGCGGAAAAGGAGACTGCACAGCCTCTTCCAACGTCTCAAACTTCTTGAAGTGGTCATGACATCGTCCTTTGTGACGTCGGAATAGTGTAACCAGCAACTCATTCACGGTTCTCAAATCCTCGCTAGGCCAAAGTCGAGGTCAAATTCATCCTAACAAGAGAATCAGGTCAAAAATATAATATACGAATCTAGGTGAAAAAAATGTGCTGAAAAGTAAACTCACCAGCACACGACTTCGAATGTGTTCCTTAATCTCATTCGGAACATCTCGCCATGAACGCATATAAAATGGAGCATAAGCTCGAACTACTATGCCAATATAGGAGGAAAGCGCTGCTGCACTATCTTCCACTCCTCCAGTGGAATTATCAGGAATTGTGATCTTCAGTTTTTCGTGCCTTCTATTTTTTCAAGAGAGATTCCACATGTATAGTCACGACCGCGACGTGCAGATGCATCAACTACATGATAATAGATAGTATAATTATAATTATATAGTTATTGAGACAAAAGTATTAACTATATGATTAATTATCAACGACAATATTTCCTTACTGGTAGCTATCGACTGGCTATTGTTCTCTTCTGTGTTAGCTTGATCTTCAAGAATGGATTCCTCAAGTGGGGAGTCCTTAATGGATTCAGGAGTTGGACTTGGCGAAGGAACATTTCTTCGTTGTCGTTTTGGCTGCATTCTTGAAAATAATTAATTATATCAAAAAAAATTAATTAGAAGAAATTATGAAAATTCAAGATATTTTATAGTCACCTATATGAATAAAATATTTAGTACTTTTATTCTTCATCTTCAGATGAATTTTCCATGCTTGTTTCAGAATCTCCATCAATAACATCTTCATCATCATCATGCACCTCTTCTTCAACGTCCTTATCCACCTCCTGCCCGGATTCTAATTCGTCTTCATCTTCTGACTCTTCTTCTTCTTCTTCCTCCTCACTTATTTGAATTGAATGATCATTTAATACAGATGAGTTGAGATGGATGGGTGGGACATCATCTCTACACAAGGGGAGCAACTCGAGTGCACCGAGGTCAACAAACAAGTTAATACCCTCTCCATCTTCCTGGTATGCCTCTATAATCGGAGTGTCATCTTCATCTCCACTATTCTCGTAATCTGTACTTGTTCCTGCTTCATATATATTTCAAGGGATAAATTTTTGTACGACTTGCCAAGTTATCTCTCCACTATCTTCATCAGCATTTTTCATTGGATCAATCAAGTAATAGACTTGAGTAGCTTGACAAGCCAATACGAATCGATTATTTTCATACCATTTAGATGCAGTATTGACACTCGTAAATTGATTATCCCTATGTATCGAAACTCAACCACCGCCTAGATCCTACCAATCACATTTAAAAACATGTTACAGACCCACCCAGATATTTCAATCCGATAATATCACGTATGACACCATAATAGTCAATATGATCTGTTTCATGACTCCCCTCGACCAACACACTACAGTTTTGAGTCTTTCTATTACGTTCACGGTCCAAAGTATGGAATCTATAACCTCGAACAGTGCATGCAGTGTATCGAAGTGCTCTATTTGAGGGACCACGGGCCAATGCATACAATTCAGAAGAAATTGATCCGGGATCACGAGCATGTTGTTCCAAAATCTAACAATTGAAATATTATATATTTATTATTTCATTATCTAGAGTTAAAAATTTCAAAATATAACATATATATAATTTTAGTTCATACACGTTCTTCAAACCATCAGGGAAATTCTTCCTCGTGTCTTGCCTCTATATTTTCTACGCCTTCCGTCCTAAGTTTGCCAATGTGCTCACTATTATAACATGTTGCAAAAGAAGTATATTTTGAGCACAACAATTATAGTTAATTTTAGAAAAACTATATTTATTCAAAGCATAGAACGACATACCTAAGATAATCATCAATCTCCCGACAATTATTTAGCACATACCACCGAACTTTACCCAACTCTCCATCAATTAAATTGTAACCTGTTTGTGCACCCAAGGGTCGTACATTCTGGGAAAACACTGATAGCTCACGAGGAGGTGGAGAAGCAAGATCAGCATTTCGCTCTTGACGATTAAATCGTGTCTCAACACCACGAAGATATAGAGAGTAAAATGTTAACTATTCATCATGTATATAGGCCTCTGCTATTGAACCCTCATCTCTAGCTTTATTCCCAACAGTGCGCTTCAGTCGACCCAAATATCTTTCAACTGGATACATCCAACGGAACTATACCGGTCCACCCAAAAATACCTCTCGCGGTAAATGTATTGTTAAATGGACCATGACATCAAAAAATAATGGTTGAAAGATCTGCTCGAATTTACATAGTATAGTAGCAATATCTTCTTCCAATTTCGACAACACATCTCGATTTACTACCAGAGCGCACAAATCCTTGAAAAACATACATAGTTCAGATATGGCGACACGTACATTAGATGTCAGCTTCCCATGAATTCCCACAGGTAATAACTTCTGCAAAAATACATGACAGTCGTGACTTTTCAATCCACTGATTTTCCAGTCACTAGGACTCACGCATCAACCAATATTTGAAGTATAACCATCTGGCAACTTCATACCTTGCAACCATTTGCAGAAATCCATCCTCTCCTCCCTCGTCATCATAAAACGTGCATGCGGCATGACCACCCTATTGCCTTCCACCCGCAAATGCAGATTATGTTTAATTCTCATTCTCTCAAGATCTTTCCTCGTCTTGATCGTGTCTTTCTTCTTTTTGTTAATACTCATCAATGTACCCAGTATATTATCACAAATATTCTTCTCATGTGCATTACATCCAAACTATGTCGCAACATGCATGATGACCAATACGGCAAGTAAAAAAAAATACTACGCTTTGTCTAATTCAATTCTGTTGCACCTCATTTTCTCTTGTTGTTTCCCCGACCTTTGCCAAAATTGTTTGCTCTAATATGTTGCAGTTGTTCCACTATCTCTTCTCTAAACAACTTTTTTGGTGCAATTTTATCCTCTACTCTCCCATCAAACTTGGCACATTCTCTTCTCCATGCATGATTTGCTAGTAAATAACGTCGATGACCCATGAAACACAACTTCTGAGAATATTTTAGCCACTCACTAGCAGTTTCTTTATTACACGTCGGACATGCTAACTTCCCTTTCGTACTCCAGCCGGAAAGATTCCCATATGCTGGGAAATCATTTATGGTCCACATTACCGTAGCATGCATTTGAAAAGATGTCGATGTGGATGCATCATAAGTTCTAACGCCTATTTCCCATAACTCTTTCAGCTCTTTAATCAACGACTGCATGAATACGTCAATATCATTCCCAAGTGATCTGGGGCCAGGGATGAGTAAAGTTAACAAAAAGTTTGGCGCCTTCATGCACCTCCACGGTGGAAGATTGCACGGAATCAATGCTACGGACCAAGTGATATAACTTGTACTTATATTCACAAAATGGTTGAATCTATCGGTTGTGAGTCCCAGGCGCAAGTTCCGAGTTTCTATCCCGAACTCTGGATATTGATTATCGAAAGACTGCCATGTAAGTGAATCAGCTAGATGCCTCATATATGCGTCATTCTTAACTCTTTTCCCCTAGTGCCACCTCATATCATGAGCTGTTTTCTTACACATATATAGTCTTTGCAACCTAGGCTTCATGGGAAAATACCGCACACCTTAACCGACACGTTTTTCTTACCCTTCCACCTGGACTCTCAGCATATAGGACATGCTTGTTTCTCCTCATTCTCCTTCCAGAACAATACACAATCATTCTTGCATGCATGTATGGACTTGTACTCAAATCCTAATCCCTTTCTCAACTGTTTCGCTTCATCAAAGTTCTTGGGCAATGCAGACCCTTCGGGAAGCACCTCGTTAAATACGTCCAATACGATGTTTATTGCTTTCGTCGACATCCCACACAATGACTTAATGTGAAGCAACCGCACAATAAACGACATTTTGGAATGTTTTGTACAACCTGGATAAAGCTCGCTCTTTGCATCTTCCCACAGTGAAGCAAAATTTTCACAATCAGTCCTTCCACCACTTGAGGCATTGTCGTTAACCTCATCCATAAACATCCTAGCTCTAATGTCACCCAACATCTCCTCCATCTCATCCTGCTCATAATCATCATCCATGTGCCGCAAATAATTGTGATGATCGACCAATACATTTGCTGACTGTTCATACGGCTCACCATATAGTACCGATCGGGTATACCCCAGACCCATACCGTTCACAAATATATGACTTTCTACTTCATCCAATCCTATCGCACACAAATTTTTACACTCTCGACATGGACACTTAATGTAACCACGACTATCAACAAAGGCTCGTGCAAAATCAATGAAGGTTCTTACTCCACATGCATAGGGTACGTAATCCTTTCCAAGTCTATCGCCCAGACGCATCCAATTTTTGTCAATTTCTAAAAACATCTATATATTAATCACCTGCACATTGAAAATTCACATGCATGTTATGCTCCAATTCTCATTGCTTTTTTGATAAGGTAGTTGGTCCTATCCCATTTGAGATTATATTCTCCATATTGCACAAATCTCGTCACTCTATTACTTTCCATGTTAGTAGAAATCTCGGCATCACCTCCCCATAGTTCTCCAAGTATACATATTCAAATACCGTTATTGTGACCCTATGAACAATATACCCGAAGAACAGTAGAGGAAGACACCGAAACTTCATATTAAACGTGGAAAGTAGCGAGTAACAAAAATGTGCAATACAGATAATATAATCTCAAATTGTCCACACTGGACAATTCAGGAATTAGTTGACACATAAATGTACACTAATTCCCAAACGGGTCTAACGTTATTTATGCAATGACACACCATATCTATCAAAAAATGCTACAAACAATATCCTCATGTTCTGTGTCTAGATTGTCAAACAAAAAGTATTGCATGTTATATTGTTAAACTACTGAGAGATAGAAGAATATCTTCACAAGTTTCCTATTACTACTTTCCACGAGAGAGAATGATCTTGAAGAAATATCTAAATGTTAGTCAAATTGCTTAACTGTCATAGACTCTTCAGTCCTGATAACTCTCAATTAGTGTATGTTAAGACCGGAGGAGATTAGTCAAGGCCAGAGAGACTATAACAGTCAAGCAATTAAACTAAATACCAAAAGATTTTATATAATTTTAATTATTATCATTCCACAATTATAATCTTAATATAATATACTTAATTGAGTGAGTTTTTGTATTTATATAGACAATAAATATATAATTTTTATATAAGCATTTATTTGATTCTTATTTACTTACTCTTTAGTTTATAATAAATAAGTATATTTACATATTCCAACTCTACTTATTTAGTAGGTTTAAGACTTTTTTATTGAAGAGTATTTTAAAGGTTATATTATAATTTTAATTATTATCATTCTTAAAGTATAATTTTAATTGTTATACTTAATTTCAAAGGTTATAATATAATTTTAATTATTATAATTTTTAAAGAATTATTTTAATTGTTATACTTAATTTCAAATGTTATTATAACATTTTAATTATTATCATTCTTAAAGTATCATTTTGATTATTATACTTAATAAGTAATTATTAATTATATTTATTGTATGTATATATTATATTTTATATATAGTTAAGTTATATACATTTTTATCTCTTTTTTTTTAAATAAAGTTTTATACTATAGTTATAATTATAATAATAATAATTAAATTAGTATGAATATATTATTTATACTTATTAAATGTTAGATATTAAGTCTCATATTAAATGTAAATTAAATGTTTTTAATCTTTACTTAAATTAAAATCCTAAATTTATAATTTTCTTGTTAAAGAACAAACTCAAAAAACACAAAATAACATGCCACATGTATTAACATATTCCTAAATTTGAGTAAGCAATAAACATGTATTAACAAAGCCTAAGGACAATATATTTCTAACCATGTAAACATATTCAAACGTCTTTCACAAATAATAATCACAATATTTCAAATCCATATCACAACATATTCACAATAACTCACAAACTATTCACAAACTATACAAACAATAATCACAATATTTCAAGAGTAAACACAAAATAACATGCCACATGTATTAACATATTCCTAAACTTGAGTAAGCAATAAACATGTATTAACAAAGCTTAAGTACAATATATTTCTAACCATGTAAACATATTCAAACGTCATTCACAAATAATAATCACAATATTTCAAATCTATATCACAATATATTCACAATAACTCACAAACTATTTACAAATTATACAAACAATAATCACAATATTTCAAGAGTAAACACAAAATCACAACATAATGATAAAGTTTAGAAATATACCTAATACTCACAATATCCTCTTACAAATCAAAATCTTCCAACTTTAGAAATATACAATCCTTCAAAAAAATACAACACTAATTTATTAGAAATATTATATAACAAAAACATAATACAAATATCATAAAATTAAAATAAAAGACAAGAAAAATAATTTTTTCTTACCAAAACTCAACTCTCTCTCACTCTAACCCTCTCACTCTCTCTCTCCTGCAGAAAACTATTGCCTAGGCGATTCTCTCTCAACTCTCTCTATCTCTCTCTCTGTTGTGCACACGGGAGAAGCAGAAATGATCTGCTTCCTCCCGTGCGCTATTCATTAAGTTCTAAAATTATTAGTTCAAACGTTTGAACGTTTAAGTTGTACGTTCGAACGTTATACTTTTAGATGACGTTCGAACGTAATGAAAAACAAAAATTATTCCCGCCCAAAACATTCGGACTTTTTCAATAAACGTTAGAACATCTAACATAAACGTCCGAACGTTCATATCATCAAAGAGTTACCATATTTGAGTGGGAAATTTCCCGCACTAATTTACTAACATTCGGATGTTAAGAAAATTAGCGTTCGGACTTTCATAATTTTCTAGTGAAAACTCAACTAACGTTCGAACGTATAGTATAAATATCCGAACGTTTAGATGATCACACAGGTACTTTAATCGAGCTGGAAATTTCCCACCCTCTTAGTTTAACGTTTGAATGTAAACTTGAAACGTTCGAATGTACCATTCCTAATATACTATATTATAATATAGTATATATACTATATTTTATATATCTATATATATATAAATGTATAGTATGATAGCATAATACTTTAGATGAGAACATAATAATATAGTATATAAACTATACCACATATATAAATCAATAATATATAATTCTTTGTTACTTATTAAATTCTGCATTATATACTATATTATATAGTATAGTATATATACTACATTTTATATAATATATATATCGACAATAAGTATATAATTTGGATACCTATCTTGATGTCTAAATATACGTATGGCGCACTTTATAACCACAAACGCAACAAATGTAAGTACGCAACTACAACGTGATCACCAAGCTAGCTAGTTAGTCGGTCCTCTATATATCTATTAATTGTAACGTGCACAATCATGGAGGATGTTCGAACGTTCCTTTGAAAACAAAAAGGATCAATCCACCCAAAAAAATGCACCTTGCTATTTACTGATCCAATGGCCAGCCCCATCTTTGATCTCCTTCTATATGAAAAAAGGATTATACCTTATGTATAGTTAAGTTATATACCTTTTATTTTTTATTTTTTATTTTTTATTTTTTTTAAGACATAATTTATACTATACTTATAATTTGAATAATAATCATATTCTAACTAAATTAGTATGAATATATTATATATACTTACTCCATGTTATATATTAAACTCCATATTATCTGTATATTAAATGTTTTGAATCTTTACTTAAAATTAAGATCATAAACTTATAATTTTCTTGTTAAACATATTCAATAAAAATTCAAAAAAAATAATCACAATATTTTAAATCCATATCACAACATATTCACAATATTCTCGCAACAATATTTATACACATATTAATTCATCAATGAACACCATAAACTCACAAACTATTCACAAAATTCACAAACAATAATCACAATTATTTCAAGAGTATAAACATATTGCTAAACTTTAGAAATATAACATGTATAAACATATTGCTAAACTTTAGAAATATAACTAGCACTCACAAATTTAAAAAAACCAATTAATCTAATTGTCAATAATATAGAAAGAGTAATTTGATTCCAATCAATAAAGTATAACGTTTTGGACTAATAATAAGAGCATGTGGTTCTAATGTTGATTTCATTAGTTTATAATAGATCATATAATATATAATATATTATATATTATATTATATAATATTAGATATATATTGTGCTATATATAAAATACAGTGTATATATAATACACAATATATATATATACTATAATATACTATATATATTATAGTATAATATTATATATAGTATGCTATATATAACATTATAATATATAACATAAGCATTTATAATATAATATATTATAGTCAATATTTTGGAAAGTAAATTGAAAGACGTTCGAACGTAACAATAATTACGTTCGAACGTTTCTTGTATATAAGGCCAAAACTGAACGGTGAAACGTAATTTCTAACGTTATCATCGTTGTTCTGTTGCAAGCCGCCACTCCTCCGTTGCCGCCGCCATCAAACTCCACCACAACCGTCACTAAAAGGTAGGCATTCATCTTTTATTCAAATAACATGTATTTTATTTTATATTTGGATTGAGTTTTGTTTAAAACGGGATAAGTGGTGGTCGGATTTTCAACTCCATTTTCCAGCCACCACAGCTTGCCATTGGCCAAATAGTCACCGTATAAATGTTTCTTGAAGTGTATACTTCATTTCTACGGTGACATTTAGGCATTTAGAACCTTGTAAAGTAATTTTCGAGATTTCAATAATGGCTGAGTCGACTCAGCCATTCTGTGTCCTTACGTTTGAATGTTTCACCAAGACGTTCAAACATACGACGTTTCAATTACATAACCGTTATGGCTTCTATGTTCGAACGTTCATTGTCTTACATTCGGACGTCGTTTTCATAAATTTTACGTCCCCACGTTTAATGGATACGTCTGGACGTACTACTTTTTAAACATTATTAAATGACATACGTTCGAACGTGAATATTTTACTTTTGCACGTAAATCACATACGGTCGGACATTTAATTATAACGTCCGAACGTACGGATTTTCTACTTTATTCATGCTTCGACGTTCGGACGTTTATATTTACGTCTGCACATAAAACAAATATGTTCGAACATATAACATAAACGTCCGAACGTACGTCAGCCAATATTTATTTAATGCTTATGTTCGAACGTTTATGTTTTACGTTCGAACGTATATGTTTTACTTGCGAACATAAAGGATACACGTTCGAATGTAAATTTATTTACATGGTTTTACGTGCGAACGGATGAATAGGGGTGTAACCGGTCCGGTTCGATCCGGTTTTGGATAAAATCTAGAACCGAACCGGTATGTACCGGTTTTGTATTTTTTAAAACCGATTACGCACTGGTTATCCACCTAAACCGGTACTTTCGGTTTTACCGGTTTCTGGTCCGGTTCAGTCCGGTTTTCCGGTTTTTTTAAAATGTAAGTTTCACAATTTGTCATTAAAAAATTTTTTATAAAAAAAAATTTTTTTGATTTAAAAAAAACTGTTTTATACTTTTATTAATATATTAGACTATATAATAGTATTAATATTAGACTATTGGTATAGTTATAAGTTATATATTAGTATTAGTTATATACTTTTAATTATTAGTCTTAACATTTTATGTAATAATTTATAAATTATAATAAGAAATTATTTTATATATGAATATATATATTATATATAAAATTTCACATAAAAATTTATAATTATACATTATATATAAAACTTATATATATTAATATTTAATATATATAAAATATTTTGCATAAAACTTATATATAAAAATATTATTTTTCATTTTTTTTAATCATCGGTCCGGTCCGGGCCAAAAAATTCTGAAACCGGAACCGACCATTTTTTACATTTTAAAAACCGGTTCGGGACCAGACCGGTTCAAAACCGGTAGAACCGGTCCGGTCCAAACCGGTTTTCCGGTTTGAGTTTACACCCCTACGTATGAAATACACGTCCGAACGTTTTATCTTAACATTCGAACGTTTATTTTGCTATGTTCGAACGTTAATGCAGAGCAACTTAATATTAACACAAAAACATGCATTAATGTAAATAATTTTTATTCCTTTTCTATTTTTAGGATATGACTCATCATTTGCATACTAGGAAACGAGGGAGGGAAGGAGCCACTCGGGACACTGCTCGTATTGGGGCTCGTACTGTTATTGTAGAGCAAGAGGTCCTGATTAATAAGTTCGATGAACTCATATGGCAACAGACGAACCTGAGAGATGTTTTCCTCAGTAAAGGCAGGAGTTCTATATGGGGATGTGTGACATGCCTCAGGAGGCATCCTCTTACACCGTGACTGTATGCGGTGTTTCTATTGAAATATCACCATATGTCATCGGGGAGCACCTCGGGATTCGTCGAGGAGTTGAGACATCTGCACACGCTACATCCCATGAGGATGTTGGCACTTCTACATCATCTACTGGCCGTCCATTTGAGCCAGTATCAGCCAGAGATGCAGACCAATCAGAGGTTGAGGATACTGGCGTCGAGGCTCGGGATGATGACCAAGATGAGGATTTTTACATCTTCACCGGGAGGGACCGCATGTAGATCAAGCGGAATAACGCCTTCAACCAGAACCATCTGCTACATTTCTTCCGCATGTTGCACCATATTGTTGCAACAAATGTCGATCCTGTGGCACATAAAACCACATTTAGTCAGCTTCGGGCATAGTTTTTTATATGAGTGGCACATGGAGATCCTATAGATTTGCCACTGCACATCTTTGAGAGGATCCGTTTCGAGGCGAGCATCGTCTCCATGGATAATCTTCCATACAATGTCCTCATCAGCCGACTATTACTTGAACGGGGAGTGCTGACCCAGCCAGAGGAGCGGGTCAAAGATCAGATGAGCCCCTTCGACATAACCACGCATCGACGTAACATTGGACAGGCGAGGGGACGTCAGCCACCCCCTGTAGAGGATTTAGTTCCTCCGATGCAGCCTGAGCCAGGTCATGTGGGGAGTAGTAGTCAGCATATGCCGAGTACATCTGCAGGAGATGCGCGGCCTACTTGGGTTGATGCGGTCATCTCACAACTGACTGCGCATATCGATCATAAGATCGATCGATCACTCGAGACTATATCGGCGTCTGTTGCCGAGCTCACCCATCGTGTAACTATCCTCAACGACAAGGTTGATACCTTGACTGAGGAGGTATGGAGTTCGACTTTTACGGATAACGTTATCATCTGACTGTTGTTTACTACATTCTATCATATTTTGTATTTTATTTTTAATATTTGTAAAGAAAAATATTATTGAATATTTCTATCGTTTTTTAATTTCAATTCTTAATCTTCTTTAATATTATATTTTCCAACTTTAAAACTAAATCACTGCATTTCAAATATATATAAATATAAATATATATTTATATATTACAAATTGTGTATATATAAATATATACAAGTCAATTTTTTAGACTTGTTCACGTATTATGCATAATAAAAATCACATAATTTTTAAATTAAAGTCATATTTAATTTAAATTTACAATGAACGTTCGAACGTTGGTACAAAACATTTCACGTTCGCACATAAACAGCCACAACGTTCGAATGTATATATGACATTCGAACGTAAATTTTCCATACATTGGAACGTAAAAAAAATCTCATATATTTTTAGTGACGGTTTAGGGACTGTCACAATTTTCCAACCGTTACTAAAATACAATTGTGTTGTAGTGCATATGCATATATGCAAAATGCAAAAAATAAATAGATGCAAAAATAATAATTTGTATTGAAATATAAGCTTGTAATATATATATATAGGGAAAAGCTTCTTTGCCCACTTGATTTGCCCACTTAGTTTGACTGCTGATATTTTTTATTTATTTTTTATTTAGTAATTAAGGAAGTGATTTAAAGTGTATTGATATATTTTTTTATTTTTTAAAAAAATAAAAATATATTAAAAAATATGAAAACAAAAAAAAAAGAAAAAAAGAAGACTGGGTGGCACGCCCAGCGGTAAATGCTGGGCGGCAGAGTAGTCTTGCCCATATATATATATATATATATACTAGTGGTGATAAACGTGCAAAGCACGTTTGCCACATCTATCAAATTAAAGAAAAAAATAAAATATAACTTTGAATATTAAAATATTCTAATGTATAAAAATAAAATTATTATTTATTTATGTTCATCATTTATTATGAAATTTAAATTATATTAAAAATTCAAATTAATTAGATAATTTTTTTTCTTAAAAATGTACAGTAAAATTTTATTATTTATTTAATGATAAAAAATTAGTATTTTAATTATCTATTTTATGTTAGTTTAAATCAATATTTAAACTTCTATCGTTAGATTAAATCTGAAAATTAAAGATGAAGAGTTGTAATTTAAAACCTATAAACCAATATTTTTCCCCACCTTTCATTTCTCTCTCTCTTTCATTCCCCACGCACAATTGTGGTATTACGTCGCACATTGACATTCACACAGACGAACCTAAAAGAAACAAAAAAACAAAACAAACGTGAAAAAAAAAAAAAAAACCTATTTACTGTTCATAACAGTAATGAACAGTATAGGAATATGCGAAAAAAAAAACCACACAGCTTATTTACTGTTCATTACTGTTGATTAACAGTAATAGGATAGCCTCTTTTAAGATATCGACAAATATATATATATAAATTGAAGTTAATTTTAAGTGTATGATAGAATATTTATATTTTAATTATCTATTTTATGTTAGTTTAAATCAATATTTAAACTTCTACCGTTAGATTAAATCTGAAGATTAAAAATGATATATCACTTTTAGTATTACTCTATAAAAGTCTAAATAACTTAAATAAAAATCTAAAAAATACTTATCACACAAATTTGATCCAATCAATTCAATTATATATACTTGCTTTTACAAATTCTAATATAATCACTAAAAATTCAAGAATTATAAATAACAATTACATAACAATTCGACTATAAAGCAAGCATTTGACAGAAGTAATAATTTATTTTACTCTTTAGATGAATACAAAAAAAAGTCTATTTACTGTTCATAACAGTAATGAACAGTATAGGAATATGCGAAAAAAAAAACCACACAGCTTATTTACTGTTCATTACTATTGATTAACAGTAATAGGATAGCCTCTTTTAAGATATCGACAAATATATATATATATATATATATATAAATTGAAGTTAATTTTAAGTGTATGATAGAATATTTATATTTTAATTATCTATTTTATGTTAGTTTAAACCAATATTTAAACTTCTACCGTTAGATTAAATCTGAAGATTAAAAATGATATATCACTTTTAGTATTACTCTATAAAAGTCTAAATAACTTAAATAAAAATCTAAAAAATACTTATCACACAAATTTGATCCAATCAATTCAATTATATATACTTGCTTTTACAAATTCTAATATAATCACTAAAAATTCAAGAATTATAAATAACAATTACATAACAATCCGACTATAAAGCAAGCATTTGACAGAAGTAATAATTTATTTTACTCTTTAGATGAATACAAAAAAAAGTCTATTTAAAGAGAAAGAGATAATATAAACACTTGCGGAAAAAAACATGCGAAAAAAAAAAACTTTATACTGTTCATTATTGTTGATGAACGGTAATGAAATAATATAAACAATTGTAAAAAAAAAAAAAAAAAAAAAAAAAAAAAAAAAAAAAAAAAAAAAAAAAACCTCTACACTGTTCATTACTATTTATGAACAATGATATCAACAGTAATAAACAGTACACGCATAGCCACTTTTAAGTATAGGCGCAAGGCGCAGATATATATATATATATAATGTGGATGCGTTCTTTCTAGTCAAGTTCCCGGCCGCAATCTTTTAATAAATATTGACCAAAGACAAGGTATTATCTATTTTTATTTGGCTACGTACACACACTTAAAATTCTATGACGATTAGTTTAGTTTAGGAAGGCCTCGTACGTCTTTAATGGATCCGGGTTTCTAGTTAAAACGCAGCCTGGAGTTAATTTACATTTCTAGTCTAATCTAGAATATGGTTTGGTAAATCCCGAGATATATATATATATATACACACACACATGGTCATTGAGAATTAAAGACCGTCTGATCATGATCAACGTCCAGGATGAAACATTTGAATGAGACTCTTATTTTATCTTTTCATGAGTTCCATATGGAAGACCAGATAGATGTATATTTTACAATAAATAGAAATATGCTAATTTACACAAAAATGAATGGTCATGATATTAATTAAATTAATAAACATATATATATATATATATATAAATAATAGAATCCGATATAGGACTTGGCATGGCTTGGGTACGTTGAAATTAATTGGAAGTTTGGAATGAAGACATCATGCATGCATATATGTCATGTTCTACTAGAACGTCAATTAAGATCATTCAAAAAGTCTAGTTGTTGAAAATGGATGCAAATAATTTTGTTCAGCTCCATTTATTATTACGATATATATATAACGTAAGTACTTCTGAAATACAACGACCATATTACTGATAAAATGGTAGTTGAATATTGGATGATATATTTGAAAGCAGAGAAATAGAAAACAGGGAAAATAAATAAGAATTAAAAAAAAAAAAGAAAAAAAGAGAGAGAGAGGTTTGGGTATCATGTCGTCATGAAATAATGGTATTGGCTGAAGAGGATTAAATATGTTTTAGTCAGAGGTTATTTTAATATAATTACTAAGAAGTTTTTGGCTTATGAACATTAGCCATTTTAATAATACAACGGTACGCACGTACGTACGTAATTGATATGACTTTCTGTCACGTTAATGTTGTTAATTGATGATCATACGGTATTAATGTTATATATTTGAAAACAAAAAAATAAAGAAAGAAATAGCTAAGAATTGATCTAAAAGATAATGGAGAAGGCATGACAAGAAAAAATGTATATTTTAGATTGAAGTAATGGTATTGGCTGAAGAGAACTTATTTACGTACTAATGATAGCTACATAAAAATTTTAGGGTCTGCAAGTCGGATTGTGTACTATTTTTTTAAAAATTTGATAAATTTGGAATTCATATGAAAATTATTTTTTAATAGCGGATTTCACATTTTTTTAAAGAGAATGTGTGAGACTTGCACACCCTTACACTATATCTAACAATATTACTCGAATTTAAGATGTTTTAGTGAAAGATGACTATTTCCATATATACAACCTTCTAAGAAATGTATTACCATTGCCGAAATTGTTTTCTACATGACTAGTTCATATATATATACTAACTGTTCATATATATTAATATGAAATGTGTTACCACAAACATAAAATAATGAATATGATAAATTAAAGACTAAAAATAATAATTGCATTTTGCAAAAAAATTCATTATTTTTATGTTTGAATGTTTAAATTCAACATTCGGACTGTACAAAAAATAACGTAACGTTCAAACGTATGAGTTATAATGTTTGAACGTTACATGTATATAAGTCGTGGGTCCGAACTTCGAACGATATTTCCATCCACATCCAAAATTCAAACGTTCAAATGTAACATTTTGTTGGATGTTTGACTTCTAACGTTCAAACACAATATTTTTATAGTTGAACG
Organism: Juglans regia; assembly: GCF_001411555.2. Taxonomy (NCBI): domain Eukaryota; kingdom Viridiplantae; phylum Streptophyta; class Magnoliopsida; order Fagales; family Juglandaceae; genus Juglans; species Juglans regia. The sequence goes on along the minus strand of NC_049916.1, from coordinate 15,601,894 downwards.
TTTAGGTATATGTTCGAGCTATATATATATATATATATATTTTATGAAACTATGCAACGACTAGACTTTATTGAAAAAAGTCTCACTTGTGGTGGATGAATATCGTGGTTACAAGACATTCTAATAAAAATAACCTTATTTCCAAACTTATTACATAAAACATGAAATAATAAACCAAGCAAAAAAAAAAAAAAAAAACCGCAGCAAACTTGTGGAACTAGCAACAAAACTCTGTAGCAACGTCTAGAGCAAATTCTCAAATTCGGCAAACCACTTCGATCAATTCGCAAGATACCTTTCAGCAAATGAGGAATATTTTCATTCAAAAACTCATCAGTGCAACCTCTACTACCCAATCGCGCAAGCCAGTCTGCTGCAGAGTTGCCCTCAATAAGGACATGTTGAAACCGCACATTCAAGTACCTTAGAAGACTGCAAATCTCCTCCCAAAAATCCTCCAACTACCAAATATTACATCGACCTTCCTTCAACAAGTTAACTATCAAAAGGGAGTCCAGTTCAAGTATAACGTTCTTAAAACCATGCAATTTACAGAGTGCAAACCAAGTAAGAGCGCCATCAGCTTCGCCCTATTATTCGAACCAATACTAATATATTCCGCGAATGCAAATTGCAGCTTTCCATGATGATTTCGTAACACACCACCTGCACCAGATTCTCCAGGATTATTAAGGCTACTCCCATCCACATTCAATTTAAACCATCTAGGACTTGGCTTATGCCAAGAAACTGCACGCACCTGCTTTGAGCGGGAAGGAGACATGGGTAACTTCAGTTCTTGCAAAATAGAAATGTCCCTCTTGTCCAAACTGTTAGAAGCTCTCAAACGGCTGGCTACCTAGGCAATCTAATATTTAACTTTACACCATAAAACATCAAGCAGCTCCTTACATCCTTCCATTCGAGCAGTACACCTCCATGACCACAAGCTCCACGTTAAAATTGACGAAACCAAGCCAATCAAATTGCCCACCTGTGAGGATTTCTTAGTTCTCCGAAACCAAGCTTCCATTGATTGAGACTAGGAGAGATTTGGTACAAAAGGAATTCCCAAAAAATTCGAGCAAGTCTGCCATAGTTTTGAGGCAATATTACCTCCATATAAAACATGATTTAAATCTTCAATTACTCCTTTGCAACATTCATACTTAGAGACCACCGGAATATTGATTTGCCATATTTCGTCATCGGCACTCAAGCTATGTGAAAAAGCTTTCCACATACAATGGAATTTTTTTTTGGTAAAACCGTATGCCATATCCATTCGGACCACTGCCATTTTGGAGCTATGACACGCACCAAATCCCAAGCAGAGGAAGTGGAGAACCAACCATCTGACTTACCCAACCAAATTAAAATGTCAGAACTAGTTTTTGTACCCCCTAATTTGGTTAGAACCTTGTCCATGAATCAGGACTCACAATTTGCAGTAAGAAATCCACATCTCAACTATTATCCACCATGCACTCCTTTATTTTCAGAGTTGGAACATCAACATACTGCGCTCATCACATATCGGTCCTGTTTCTAACCAATTGTCTCGCCAAAATGAGAGATTTCCTTCTCTTACAATCCAGGTGAATCGACTAAGCACAAACAAAATTAAAGCTACAATTCTCTGCTAGAACCGAGTCCCCCTCAAAGGATTTACTAATGAAATATGTTGATCCTTTACATACTTGGCCTTGAAAAAATTTCCCCACAAAGAGCTTTCAGTAAGCAATTTCGAACCAAATTTAAAGTGCAAAGATTTTTTAACATCCATAAGATTCTGTAGGCCAACAACTCCCACATCAACTAGTTTACATAATGACTCCCATTTCACCCATTTCTTTTTTGGTTTCCCCTCAACTCAACCCCAAAAGAAAGTGCTAAACAGCCGATTAATCGTAGCAAACACCGAATTCAGAGTGTGTAAAACAGCTAACAAATGAATCAGCAAGCTTGATAACACATGCTTTAAGAGAATTAGTTGAGCCCCTGAAGATAAAAACCGAACCTTCCATCCCTCTATTTTCTTCTGAACTTTTCATCAACAAATCCTCTAAATACAGAATCTTCATACGACCAGTAATTACAGGAACACCCAAATATTTTTTATGAAAGCTTCCAGTAGTAAAACTTGTAATACTCAAAATTTCTCGTCGTCTAGAAGACGAGATCCTAGAAGAGAAAAAGATGGAAGACTTTGCTTCATTGTCACCAAAGTCCAGCAATGACGGAAAAACCCGGAACCAAAACCTTCTGGACCTGGGCTACTATTCACATGTATTGAGAATAAAGCATCCTTAATTTCTTGTTCAGAATGGGTCGTGCATATAGTCTGATTCTCCACTTCCGAAACCTCATGCTGAATAAGATGCGAGATATTGGGAACCTGGGCAGTTAAACGAGCCTAAAGGAAATCATCAAAATAAATCACGGCTTCATTATGAATTTCTTCCAGTGTTAATAATATCCTCCCATCACTAAGATTCATATTATGAATAACGATATGTTTCCTTGCCTGTAGTGCTGCAAAAAAAGACGAAGTAACCCCCATGATCAATCCATGTTATCTTTATTTTTTTAGCAATCCTGGCCTCTTCTTTTTTTAACCAAGACATCATTTTCAACGTCTTCTGAAATTCCTGTAGCCTCTTCTCTCAGTCTTCAACTTTCTCCTCTAGCCGTTTAATATGAGCTCCAATCCAACTAAACACCTCTTTATTCCAACGTCTAAGCGCATCTTTCATCCATTTCAGCTTGAAAGCAAGCTTCGATAAACCAAATCCACTAACATCCTACTGCCAAATAGATGATACAAACCTCCAGAAATCATCGTGTGTTGTCCACATCTGTTGGAACTTAAAAGCACTGGGGCCATAGCGAGTCGAACTCTTAGCCAAACTATGGAGCAAATGAGAATGATCAGATGACCTTCGAGCCAAATACTAAAGGGAACAATTCAGACCAAAGAGACATTCTATCCAAGTACCTATATTTGGCATACACAACCGAGACCATCACGGTAGAATTAATCGACAACGTAACTTGTTGACTAGATGTGCCAATAGTATTAACCTGTATATCATCATCCCAGAAAATCCATATTTTCCCATCATTGGCTCCATTAGATAATGATGCATCAAATTGTAAAATATTTTGCCAATGTAAAAGGTTAGTATCACTTCGAAAATGTTCCGCCACAATAAGCATTATTGGTTTTGAATTTTTAACAAAGACCAAAGTTTTTTTTTCCAAGGTTTCAAGATCTCAAGATTTTCTAAACAAAATCTTAGCAATCATAAATCCAGTCGAGAGAGCCTGCTCAGAGCCCTAGTAGAACTACGCAAAAGGCAACCTGCAAGAACCTCATTTTTTCCAATTTCTGAGTCCGAAACACCATCTTTTGCTTTCCCCAAATGAGGAAGATCTTTTTGTCCCTCATAATCAGATAAAATTCTAGGATTAGCCTCTTCAATAGCCAACTCTCATGCATCTTCTAGTCCTGATAAATGGCCAACTACATTCCCCACATAAGAATCCCGTGGTAGCAAATCTTCTCCATCTGGTCCCAACTCCTCCACTATAGGTACATCATCACATGGGGTCTCTATGACTTAAGTCCCACTAGATTCCCCCTCCACTACTTTTCCTTTTTGACACGTAAATTCATGCACCAAATCTTTACCTCCATGTAAATCCAATACGTTTCCATGGCCAATAATATGCTTTTGTGCTGAAACCTGAGACTCCTCTTCTATTGCTGACATCCTTAAATCTTCACCCCTTTTCGACTTATTATTCTCACTATCAGAATCTTATCCTTTATGTCGTCACCCTGATCGTCCTGCACAATCTTGTCTGGTTGTTTTGGAACCCAAACACGACCTGGTTCTTTCTTCCTTCCCATCTGAGTAGACCCTTTGCATGTCAACAGATTATGTTCTTGCACCTTGCAACCTACACAAAAAGCCGGCAAAGTTTCATAAATCACTTCTTGAAAAATACTCGTAGGTTTTTTTGGAGTCCCAATCCAAAAGGATTGAATTGGCTTATGAGCAATAATAGACAAACCCTAGCACCTCATCCTACACGCCAACCCTAAGCCAACTCTTTCCAATTTCATAATTCACCTTAGCCACCATCCAAACCTTAGCCTCACCTCACCATATCAACCCTAATCATCACCCAAGTGGCTCCAACACCAAGGGTTATCATCAAGCCGTGCCACATTGCATCAAACACAAATTCATCACTTAGATCACCCCCAACTCATCATCATTATCATCAATTCCACCACAAAACACCATACCTCCATTAACCTAGGGACCATTCATTGCCATAATTTATTCAAGGCCTAGTAAGTTAGCACGAGACATTTGGTCAACACAAGGCAGGGCAAGCTAGCAGATCCTTAATATTTAAGGACTTGACCAAGGTTCCTAACACCTGCACAGAGAATGACAGAAGACACGAAGAGCCTTTGATCTTCTAGTGTTAGATCATCTATGTCCCACATGGCTTGGACGGTCAGGAATCCACGCCGCATTAATGTCACTACTTATAAGTTACACGCCACATTTATGGAACCGGGGCAGAGTTGCATCCCATTAAAGAAAGTTTGACAGCTGACGCAGAAGAGAAGACACATGCTTTATAGAGGAAAATAATATTTTATACCTTTCATAGACTACGGTATAAATAGACAATCCCGGGTATTAAAATCTCTCTGATCCCTAAACTCTTTCACTTATTTACAAACTTTCAAGAATATTTACTGACTTTGGCATCAGAGGTTACCCGGCCCTTAAGCCACCCTCTCTAAGTTGCACTTCTCTCTATCTTATGAATGCCCATTATTGAAGACTTGAATTGTCGGAGCTTAACCCAAAGATGTGGGAAATACGACATTAACACGGTGCTAAACACACAGTCTCTTTAACACATTGGCACAAACATGATGCACTAATGACGAGATAAGAAATTAAAAAGAAAATAAAAGCTTGTTGTACTATCTACCATTCAACAGTGCTAGCATCTGCCCATATATATATATATATATATATGTATATATATAACCAAATTCCGTAGTATTGCATGAACAAATCTCATAAAATTGGGGTTATTGGCTCTTCATAAAGACAAATTGGTTGTGAAAAAGACGATTCAGTAAAAAAACGTAATAAGATATTAGAGAGAGTGTTTTGAAATTGGAAATTCACCCAGGAAAAGTCCCCTGTAATCCATATCAATGCAGCAACCTGAGGTAAATGTACAAACACGTGCAAACAACAAGTGCTTCAAATAGCAAAAGAATAGTCAAATGCCAATCTTTTCAAGTCTTATTTTTTTTTTGAGAGAAAAGTTACTTCATATTAATATCTCAGATGAGATGATTGTGAATACATTGAGGATAATCCTCTACATGAATTGAGTCCTCAGATAAGTCTAGAGAACTCATAGCTAGGCAGTGCGCAACTATGTTGGCTTGTCTAGGAACATGACAAACAGACCAAGAAAGGTAAGTGCCTTGTAATTTCTTGATGTCTTGAAGAATCATTCCCACCATGCTCCAGTATTCAGCTGAACCATTTATGCCATTAACCACTTGCTTTGAGTCTCCTTCGAAGATGACATTGTTAAGTCCAATCTCGATGCCAAATTGCACTGCTCTTAAGGCAAAAAGTGCTTCTCCCATAAGTGGATCAGGAAATGAATAACGAGGACTCCTGAGAGCTGCTGTCACAAGGCCAAACCAATATCTGATTGACACCCCAATTCCCACCCTGCAGTTAACCTAGTCGATGGCTGTATCCCAATTTACTTTATAACAGTTGGTTGGAGGCTTACACCACTTGGCTGGAGGTTGGCTCTGAGAAGTTATCTTCTGCTGGTGTCTTTCTAGCTCATCCAAATTTGTAATGCTAGTGGAGACAAGCTTTAAAACCTGTTGAGGTGAAGCAAATTTAGATTCAAAAATAAACTTGTTCCTTCTATACCAAAGCTCCTTAACTGTGAGAGCTAACATAGTGTGTTCCTCTAAAGGAAGAGTGGATAAAAGCTCTGTGAGCTGCTCATAGAAAGGTGCCTCCTCAGTCCTACTTTTCTGTAATCTTCTTGAGCTATTGCTCCATACATCCTGGGCTGCTTTACACGTCTATAGGACATGGGACGTGGTTTCTGGATGAGTTAAACATATTGGACACATGGACGAATCAATGATCTTCCTTTTGTGCAAATTTACTCTGGTGGGAAGAGTGTCCCTTGCTGATCTCCAGAGGAAAATTTTGATTTTGTTTGGCACTCTAAGCTTCCATAGCAGTTTCCATAGGACCCCTAGATTAGTTGAGTCTGATGCTTGCCACTTTTTTAGGCCGTTTATAAAGACTTGGAGATGGTATGCTGACTTAACTGACAAGATCTCATTTGTTATGGACCTCCAAACCAGCTTGTCATTGCTGTTGCAGGGACTAATATGAATTCTAGAGATGATGGCAGCCTCCTCAGGGATGAAAACACTTTGAATGAGAGGTAAGTTCCAAGAGTGAGTGTCTTGGTCGATGAGAGAGCTAACAGTTGCTTCTGTGCTGAGCCCCTTGGGAGGAGACTAAGGGCTCGTTTGTTTTCAGAGATGAAATGAGATGAGATGAGATGAGTTGAGATTAAAGTTAAAAAGTTGAATAAAATATTATTAGAATATATTTTTTAATATTATTGTTGTTTTGGGATTTGAAAAAGTTGAATTGTTTATTTTATTTTGTGTGGGGATTTGGAAAAGTTGTAATGATGAGGTGAGATGAAATGAGATAAGATGAGATGTTTTTGGAAAAACAAACAAGGCATCTTATAAGAAGTTGGAATAGGTAACCATCGATCTGGCCAAATCTTCACTTTGTTTCCATTTCCAATGTTCGAAAGAAGGCCCTCAAAGAGTAATGGTCTGGCTGCTATGATACTTTTCGACAGAAAGGAATCACCCCTTCTAACTCTTTCTAAGGAAAAATCAGTTGAAGGGAAATATTTGGGTTTTAGGACTCGAGAAGCCAGTGACTGAGTATTGGTGATGAACCTCCACCCTTGCTTAGATAATAATACTTTGTTGAAGTCTTTGAAATCCCTGAACCCCAAACCCCCAACCTGTTTGCCCTTTCCAAGACCTTTCCCAATTGAGCCAATGCATCTTTGGTTCTAAATCCCCACAAAAAGGGTTGCATCAGTTTATTAATGTTCCTCAAGATACCCTTGGGAATTAGAGAAATGCCCATGCAATAAGTGGGTATGGATTGAATGACTGATTTAAGCAAGACTTCCTTACCTGCTGGGGATAGCAGGTATGTTTTCCAGCTGCTCATTTGAGCTTTGATTCTATCCAGGATGGGAAAGAAAGCCCTTGACTTACTCTTGCCTATATAAGAAGGTAAACCTAGATATTTTTGAAAAGGCCCCGAGGCTTTAATCCCAGCAGTAGACAGGATGGAATTTTGGGTCTCCTGCCTTGTATTCTTGCTAAAATAGATTGAAGACTTCTCAAGGTTTACACTTTGACTCGAAGCTGCTTCGTACGAATTGAGGATGTTATGTAGCCTGCTCCATTCATGCAACTGTGCTTTACAAAAAACTAGGCTATCATATGCAAAAAAAAGAGATGATTAATAGTCAAGGAGCCTCTAGAAATAGGGAAGCCATAGATTAAGCCTTTCTATTCAGCTTGGTTCAATGCAAAGGTGAGGACTTCTGAACATAGAATGAACAAATAGGGTGAGAGGGGGTCTCCTTGACGTATACCCCTTGAAGGCTTGAAAGGTGATTTTGGTGAACCATTGAGTAAGATTGAGTAAGACACAGTGCCAATACAATGCATAATCAACTCAATCCACTCCTTATCAAAACCCATCTGTTGAAGCACAAGCTGAATAAAAGACCACTCTAGCCTATCATAGGCCTTGCTCATGTCTAACTTGAGGGCCATGAAGCCTTCTTTGTGATTCTTCCTACTGTTCTGCATTGAGTGCAATAGTTCATAAGCCACTATAGTGTTATCAGAGATCATCCTGGAACAAAGGCACTTTGGGTGTCTGAAATTAGTTGAGGCAGAATGGTTTTTAGGCGATTTGCAATAACCTTTGCATAGGCTTATGGGCCTATAATATGTGACAAATAATGGGGATTTCTTCTTGGGAATGAGAGTGATGAAAGTATGGTTGATACCTTGGAAACCAGATTTGGTGTTAAGGAATTCTAGAACAGTAGCTACCACATCGTCACCAATAATGTGCCAGTGGTTTTGGAAGAAAATAGCAAGGAAACCATCTGGGCCTGGGGAACCCAAAGGGTTCATTTGAAAAATGGCTAGCTCAATCTCCTCTCTAGAGTATGCCTTTGTTAGGGACAAGTTCATCTCAGGGGTGACAGTAGCTCTGTAGTCTTCTAATAGAGAGTTAGGGACAATAGGAATGGAGGAAATAAAGAGGTCCCTAAACACTAATTGGAATTCACCCCTAATGTCATCAGGATTTGTCAAGATCTGCCGCACCTTAGTTTGGAGTTTTTGGATAAGATTTTTTTGTTTTCTAACCGAGGCACATTTGTGAAAAAACTTGGTGTTCCTATCGCCATCTTTGAGCCATTTATGTTTGGCTCTTTGGCGCCACTTAAGATCAACTTCCTCTAGGGAAACATCCAGTTCCTTCTATAATACTCGAATTTGATCACTATCCAAACCAGTATTGGAAGCTTGTAGAGATCTCAGAAGATCAGTTTTGGTATTTATGACCTATTGGTGAGAAGATCTAGAGATGTTATTCCACTCTCTCAATTGGTATCTACATCTCTCATGTCCCCTTCTTGTGACATCTGCCCTTGAACCCGATAGGAGTGAGCCTTGCCAGGCCCTTTTGATCACAATCTCACAACCCTCCTGTTTGGCCCACGAGGCCTCATATCTGAAGACCCTTTTGTTTTTGATAAGGGAGGGAGCAAAGGACTTGCTTGAGATGAGGACAGGGTTGTGGTCAGAACTTATGGTAGGTAGGATGGAGACTGAGTTAGAATCAAAATAGTCCTGCCATGCACAGTTTGCTAGACCCCTATCCAATCTTTCATTTGTGAAGTTGGGTCCCTCACGATTATTGCACCAGGTAAATTGGCTACCCTCAGACCCAAGGTCTACAAGGCCACAATTAACAAGGGTTTATCTGAAAACTTATATCTGATTAAAGGGTCTGGGAGGACCACCCATTTTTTCACCATGAGAAATGATTTCATTAAAATCTCCCATGCACAGCCAGGGAGTGTCATGGTGCACTTTTAGTTGTCTTAGAAGGTTCTAGCTTTCTTTTCTTTTTGCAGTAATGGGTTGACCATAAAAGCCAATGATGATGAAAAAGTTTGTTGCATTATCCATTTGGACTTGGAGAGATATATGACTAAGAGAATAAGACAGCAAATTGGTAGCTATTTCTTGCTTCCAGAAAAAAGCTAGGCCACCACTTCGACCTATGCAGTCCACTATGAAATTGCATTCATATCCTAGCTTGTTTCTTATAAATTCCATTCTTTATCTTTTACACTTTGTTTCTATTAAAAAAATTAGGGATGGGGACTTAACTCTTACCAACAAGTGGAGTTCTCTAACTGTCCTAGGGTTCCCAAGCCCTCAGCAATTCCAGCATAGGGTGATCATGGAGATGGGCAGGGCTATTGAACAGCCTCTGCCATAGTGTGTTTGAGTCTCTTTGAAGATCTCGTAGGTTTTTTTGTCAAGCCATTGGCTCTCTTTTTCTTTTTGCTGTTTGCATTTCCAACAGTGGGGTTGCCCATACTTGTCTCAATACTCGAAACTATCATGCCACAGGCTCTTCTTTTCCAGTTTGACAAAAAGGGAGTTTTTGTTTGTAGCTTTGGGTCTAACTGGGAGAATAGAGGAGAAGGACTTACTAGGGGATTGTCTACTGCGGGGGCCATATTGGTATCCAAAGTCGTAGAGTTTTTTTGCCTGTTGAACATTGTGGTCCCGACAGCTGCAGATGGCGACACCTTGAGACAAGTTGGGGTTGCCTTGTTAGGTAGTTGACAATTGACACTGTACTTTTTTGGCAAAAGGTCTTCAACTCCTCTTTCCTTTTCCAACGCACAGTCTGGTTGTACAGGTTCACACGAGACTATTTGCGAGAAATCCGCTGACTTTTGAAAAGTGTTGTTCCAGCCAAAATCACACTTTTGGTCATCGGAACTAGCCTGCTAGCCGCTACCTGAGGCCTTCCCCTCTAGATTGTATAATTGTGCTTTGTAATGAGTTGGCTTTTGAGATGGGTCAACTCTGAGCTAGGGGCCATATTGAAGCAGACATGTCTTGTACATCTGAGTTGTGTGTGCAGAACTACACCACAGTGGTAACAAAATGAGGGCAGTCTTTCGTATTTGAAAGGTATCCAGGAACGAGCATCCCTTATGTTGATTACACATCCCCTAGTCAAAGGTTTTGATAGATCAAGCATCACCTTCACACGTAGGACTCCCCCCCCAAGCTCTTCCTTTTTCATCTACATCCACCATGATGACCCTCCAAGAACTGGTCTCGAGTTTCTCACCCATTTTTCTGATCATAGTAGCAAATGGTAGGTCATGGAGTTGGATCCAGAAAGGTTCCAGAGAAAACTCAATGTCTGTTAAGGCAAGCCTGCCTGTGCAATCTTGAATACAGATCAAGTTTCTGTCGAAGGACCAAGGTCGCCTAGTTAGCACCCTGGTTCTCACGATGGAGCTATAAAACTCGAGCAGGAACTTGTTTCTTCCTATATCTTCGAAAGATATCCCACCTTCAGCATTCTAGACCCTGGTCATTGTTGCTTTGAAAGCCCCTTTATTCACTTCCTTGTCTAAAACTATTAGTGCAACAAGACAAGAGTTGATGATGTCCTGTGCAAGCGTAAACTCCTCCTCCGTTAGGTAGAATTCTTGTTGTTCCTCCTATGTGAGCCTAAGGCCCTTGCATAGATGAGAAATCTCCTCCTCCATGGATGCACAAAAACAATTGAGATAATACCAAACTCTATGTATCAAGGAGATCCAAGAGACAAAACTCTATGTTACTAGGAAGCATAGAGAGAAAACCCCATCTGCTCAAGAGAGAGGACCCTTTTTAAGTCTTATCTCTTATCTAATAACGGCGTCTCATACATACATATGACCGTACGTACAAATTCAAATGGCCTCTCTCCCTCCCCTCCACAACCTATATATATATATATATATGTGTGTGTGTGTGTGTGAAACTACCCAAGTGCCCCTATATATTCATGGAAATAACCACCAATTTACTTAAACAAATTTATTAGATCTCAATCTTGCAATTATTTAATCAAACGAACATATAAAGTAAATAAATAAATTGTATGACACAACGATTGGTGACGAAGGGAAATCCTTTAAAGAACTCTTTAAAGGAAAAACCCTACAGGGCAGCTAAACCCAGAAAAGTCAATTTATTATTTGAAAATCAGTTACAAGTAAAACTCAATTACAAAACTTTTGTCAATTGACACTCTTACTTGACCAGACAAATGACCATTTGTCTTCTACCGTAGTAGCAGCCAGAACCTCTGAAGATCTTCAAATACTGGCTTTTCTCCTGGAACTCCAATGGCTGAAACTTGACCAATCAATTCTCTAACATGGAGCACGATCACACTCATTGAGAGAAACAATATGAAAATTCTCTAAGAAATTTTCTCACCAAAATATGTACTGGAAAGTGCTCTAGAAAATATTTAGATCTAAATCTCTACAGATCCTAACCAGTAGGATCCTTTAAATAAACAATATGAAAGAAGTTTTAGTTTCAGTAGGATTCTACTGACGGAGCGAATCTGTCACTGACGGAATGCTGACATTTCGCGATAAATCTTCTCTACAGTAACAGATTTCAGATCAGCTTCTGTTCTAGATAAGTGTTGATCCTCGTGGCTCTATTTTCACACTTATGGCTTATCTAAGCAACATCTAATACCTCCTAGATAAATTTAATATTGTTATAGATAAAGTCAATAAATAATTTATATTCATCCAAAATTATCAACTTAATGATAAGATAAACTCTATCATTTTAGTCACCTAATCCTATTCGAACTTATCAACTTAGTCACCTAATCTCAACCAAACTTCTACACCTACAATCTCCCACTTTGGTGGATTGGTGACAAAATCAGCTTGATGAATGTCTTGCATTTACAATCTCCCCATTTGGCGGAATGGTGACAAAATCAACTTGATGAATGTAATATAAACCTGTCAAAAACACAAACAACAGACCAAGAAACTGAGTAGAAATTCCATGAAAGTGGTGTATTCAGCTTGTTGGAATTCCTAATTTGTTGAAATTTCAGCTCCGACGATAGTGCAATCATCTCCCTTTAACAAACATTTGGTCCCTTCATTTAGACATTAAAAGCATTATTTTTCACAGCCTTGGCTCTTGGGGTTTTTGCAACTGAGAAATAGGTACTTGCACATATGTTCTAGATCACAGATTATGCAGAAGCCAAGCTAGTTGTTGTGCTCTTGGCTACATGAAGTATAGAGAAGAAAGCAGAGCGCAAGCAAGTTGATTTTCTTCCTTTCCGTCAAAATGGGTTTGGGCGTTTTTCTTCTCAAATGGCTTCTCCCTTTCCGTCGAAATGCCCTCACTGGAACTAGGTTGCAAAGTTTCTTCTCGAAATGCCCAACCAAATGTTTCATCTTCCTTTATGCTAATGTTATGTTTCTTTGGCTTCTTCCTTTTAGTGCAAACACGAAATGCGATGGCTTCTCAAATGCGAAAGGTTCCTTCAGCTTGTTCCTTTCTTCTGCTTCTTCTCAGTTTTCTTCCAATGGCTTTTCAAATGCAAAATATCAAACTCCGAGTTTTAGTCGATGGCTTCTCTTTTTATTTTTCTATTTTTAATTTTCTATCAGATGACATCAGCCAGTTACACACGCCGGTTGTACGTAGTAGCACTGATATATATATATATATATGGATGGATTGTCATTGAGAATTAAAGACTGTTTGATAATCAACGTCCAGGATGAAGCTTTTTAATGAGATTTTATCTTTTCATGAGTTCCATATGGTCGTCTATGGAAGGCCAGATGGATATATATTTTCCAAGATATAGAAATATGCTAATTTACACAAAAATGAATGGTCATGATATTAATTAAATTAAAAAGAAAAATTATTTTCATCAGATACTATTTACTATCTCACACCGTACATCCTATGAAAAATATCATCACACTCTATGAAAAAAAAAATTTATAATTATAGAGTGTGAAAGTAAATAGTGACTGGTACATGCATAGAATTCCTCATCTAAGAATAATAGAATCCAATATACGACTTGGCTTGGGTACGTTGACATTGGAAGGTTGGGATGAAGACATGCATGTCGTGTTCGATCTAGAACAAGAGCATTCAATTAATAGACATTTGTCCCTCATTCAAAAAGTCAATTTGTTGAAAATGAATGCAAATTAATTTTGTTCAACTCGATTTATTATTACGATAACAAATTAATTTTTTTGAAATAAACTACGTACAGAGAACGATATCGGAATTACGTACTGTAACGTAATTACCTTTAATTGAAATACATCGACCATATTACTAATAAAATGGCAGTTGTCACGACTTTCTGTCACGTTGAGGGTACTGTTGAATATTGGATGATATATTTGAAAACAGAGAAAAAAAAAGGTGGGAAAATAGATACGAATTAATAAAAATGAGAGAGGTTTGGGTATGTCATGAAAATGTATCTATTGATTGAAATAATAGTATTCGCTGAAGAGGATTAATAGATATGTTTTAAACAAATTGATTATTTGCGACGGATTATTTTTGACGAATTATTTGCGACGATAATGACTATTTGTAATAAAAATAGACTTATTTTGATAGAAAATAATAATTTTTGCTAATAAATAACTTTTTTTTTTTTTTTTATAGAGCAGCTATTTTCATATAATTGATACTAAGAAGCTTTTGACTTATGAACGTGCATTAACCATATTAATAATATATCAAATGGTACGTACGTATAAGTTGATATGACTTTCTGTCACGTTAATCATGTTTTTGATCATAGGGTACTGTTATATTTGAAAACAAAAAACATAAAGAAGAAACAGATAATAATTGATCTAAAGGAGAAAGGGGTGGGCACAAGACCATAATTGATCTAAAATGTATATTTTAGATTGAAATAATAGTATTAGCTTAAGAGAATTTAGTAGGTATTACTACATACAATTTCAGTATGTTCAAGTCAGATTGTGCACTATTTTTTAAAAAAATTATTAAATTTGGGACTCATGTAAAAGTCGTTTTTTAATGGAAATCCCACTATATTTTTAAAGAAAATGTGCGAAATTTATACATCTTAGTATTGTATCTAGTATTACTCGAACAGTGACGGAACTAGGAATTTGTTTTAGGGGGCCAAGCAAAGTTAAAATTATAATAAAATATTTTTTGTTCTATTTCTATATAATTTTTTCTACAGTATAGAATAATATGATAGTAAGATCTAAAATAAAATAAAATACGTTTAATACAACTTATGTATTAAAAAAGTATATGATATGTCAAGAATAATATATCAATGAAATAACATAAAAACACTCATACAAACATATCAAACAAAAGAAATACAGAATGTTTAAAATTGTAATTTGTGTTTTTTTAAAGAAACAAAATCATAAAGTATTGAATCTAATTAGACTTATAAATAATTAATCTATAAAATTAAAATAATTTTATAGAGTGGGCCCATATAATTTTTTAGAAGAGGTCAACACAAAATAAAATAAATTTAATTCTATTAAATTATAAAAAAATTAATATATCACGGCCTATACTTAAAAGCGGCTATAAATTTACTGTTCATAGATGAACAGTAATGAACAGTAACAAAAGTTTTTTTTTCAGGGTTTTTTGCCGTTTGCTACTGTTTATAAACAGTAATTATGAACAGTAAATATTAAATACTGTTCATAGATGAACAGTAATGAAATGAATAGTAACAAAAAATTTTTTTTTCACATGGTTTTTTGCCGTTTGCTACTGTTTATAAACAGTAATTATGAACAGTAGGAAAAAATATTAGTTTTTGAATTTTAAATTCCAACCCTTCATCTTTAATTTTCAGATTTAATCAAACGATAGAAGTTTAAATATTGATTTAAACTAACATAAAATAGATAATTAAATTTTAAAAATTATATCATACACTTAAAATTAACTTCAATTTATAAAATACTAATTTCTCATCATTAAATAAAAGATAAAGTTCTACTGAATATTAAATAAATGATGAAATTTTGTTAAATATTTTTAAAAAAGTATAACAATATAAATAATTAGAGTTTTAACATAATTTAAATATGATAATATTCTTAATTAACTAAAAAGAACTGCTACAACTAATGAAGAAGTAGCCTAAAAATATGTCTTGAATGTGTATTTTACTTTTTTATTTTTATTTTCCTTTTGTCATGTATTTTTTTAATCATCATAAATATTTTTAAAAAAAGTAAAAAATTCACAAAATTATTAAAAAAACACTTCTTCAATCACTAGATAAAAAAAAAATTAAAAAAAAAAGGGCAAACGTCGCTCGGACGTTACCTACTGCTAGTATATATATATATATATATATATATATATATATATATATATTTTCAAACTTTTGGGCTGACCCTTCAAAGGTCGGCCGCTGTACTCGAATTTAATATATTTTCGTCAAAGATGTCTATTTTCGTATATACAACCTGCACCGCCATTGCCGAAATTGTTTTCTACATGACTAATAATAATAATTAACAGCTAATACTTGTAGTTTCGTTATTTTTCAATTATTACATAGTAAATATAATTAATAACCAATAATTATTACATGCATGTAATTAATAATTATTAGTAAATATAATTAATAATTATTAGTAAATATAATTAATAATTATACTAGAAATATATAACCAATAAATATCTTTCTACAGGAAGAAAAATCATCTACTTAATAAAATAATTGGTTCAGCGTCACGTGATTAATAAATATATATACATGTCACGAAACGTCAAAAAAAGACACTGTTGACGTGTCTATATATTGAGGCCACAAATTATCAAAGGAGACAATCTCGATCAGTGTATGCACGTATACTTACGTAATAGAAGAAGATAAAATCTAGCTTTCGATCGATAATGTCTGTTTTCGCTGTACCCATATGGCTTCCACTTCTCCTTCTTCTCCCCATTCTGCTACTCATGAAAAACAAAATTCATGGTCGGAGGCAAAACAAAAACCTTCCACCAAGCCCTCCATACCTTCCCATTATAGGCAACCTGCACCAGATTGGTAATTTACCACATCAATCTCTGTCGCTACTCGCCCAGACATATGGCCCCGTGATGCTCCTCAAATTCGGTGCTAAACCGATTGTTGTTATCTCTTCTGCTGAGGCTGCAAAAGAGGTCTTGAAAGTTCATGATATAGACTGTTGCAGTCGACCTCTCTCAGCCAGCGCTCGAAAACTGACGTACAATTATCAGGATATAGTCTTTGCACCTTATGGCGAGTATTGGCGAGAGATAAGGAAAGTCTGTGTTCTTGAGCTTTTTAGCGCGGCAAGGGTGCAGTCATATCGTTCCATCAGGGAAGAAGAAGTGGCTTTGCTTGTGAATTCAATATCTCAGTCTTCATCTTCTGCAACCCCTGTGAATCTCATGGAGAAGATATTGCCCCCTTCTGCAAGTATTCTCTGTAGGATTGCTTTTGGAAAGAGCTTCCGGTTCCGGGGGAGTGATTTGGATAATGAGAAGTTTCAAGAAGTTCTTCATGAGGCTGAAGCCATGCTTGCAAGCTTCAGTGCATCTGAGTTCTTTCCATACGTGGGATGGATTGTGGACAGGCTCTCTGGTAGATTTCAAAGACTTGACAAGATTTTCCATGAGATGGATAACTTTCTACAAATGGCAATTGATTTTCATCTTAATCCCGACAAGACAAAAGAGGAACACGAAGACCTTGTCGATGTGCTGCTCAGAATAGAAAGGGAGCAAGCCAAGTCTGGTGGAGCTACGTTCACTAGAGATAACATTAAGGGGATCCTCTTCGTAAGAACACAATCTTTCCTCCCATGCGTTGTTATTTATTACGGATTCCTAATTTGTTTTTGCTTAAAGTTTTCTTTAGCTATACAGAAAATATAAATACATAATCTCTCAACTTCTTATGATCCCAACTTAATATCTCAACTAGAAGAAAAATATATATACAAAATAAAAATTTTGAGTCAGTACTAAATGAGCAATAGATAATGTAAAACTATAAATCTCATGTCTCTCTTCCACTTAAAATCTTTTAAGTCCAGACAAAAAACTTGAAGAGACCTTGATCTCTATGGTTATTATATATATATATATATATATAGACTATCTCAACACTTCAAAGATTTATAAGGACAATAAAAAATGTCAATGGCCGACACCTTTCTATTCTTTTCATTTGAAACTATACGGATTCAGCAATGTTTTGGGACTCAAATGGTTTTTTTTTTTTAAGTGATTACGAAATTGTTTTTTTAATGAAGCTGTGAATTTTTTTTTTTATTAAATATTTAACATGAGTAAAAAAATACATGAAAAAAGAAAAAATAAATAAAAAAAAACTATGTTTGCCTTTTCGGTGGGCTCTCGGGCTACATCCCGAGGGATGTAGCAGTACTCTTAGGGATTAGGATTGTATTTGCTATTATAGTTATGAACCTACGTACGGTTCTGATCACCTGCTGCAATTAACCCTCATATTTGTGTCCGTCTCAGGATATATTTCTAGGTGGAAGCAACTCTGCTGCAATTACCACGATATGGGCAATGGCAGAGCTTGCAAGGAACCCACGAGTGATGAAGAAAGCGCAAGATGAAGTCAGAAATCTCATTGGAAACAAAGGAAAAGTCGCAGAAAGCGACACTCCTCATCTTCCTTACCTCAAGATGATAATGAAAGAAAATCTCAGATTGCACCCTCCGGCCGCAATGCTTCTTCCAAGAGAAACTATGGCACCTTTTAAGATCAGCGGTTACGACATTTGCCCAAAATCATTGCTGCAAGTAAACAACTGGGCAATAGCAAGAGACCCTGAATACTGGAAAAACCCAGAAGAATTCAACCCAGAAAGGTTCGATGATAGCTCTATTGATTATAAAGGGCAAAACTTTGAGTTCTTGCCCTTTGGATCTGGTCGAAGAGGTTGTCCTGGGATGAATATGGGAACGACCACAGTTGAGCTTGCACTTGCCAATCTTTTGTACTGTTTCGATTGGAAATTACCCAGTGGGATGAAAGAGGAGGACATTAACATGGAAGAATCGACTGGTCCGGGCCTTACCCAGAAAAGAACACCACTGAAACTAGTTCCAGTCAAGTTTTTTTAGTGGGAGTCAGGAAATAGCATTAGCCGAAGAGCATCCCCTCTGGAATAGCTTCTTTTGTCGATACATGCATATGCTGCTACAGGACTTCTTGTGAAATAAGTGGCAGCAAATAAATGGCGTGTATGCCTTAGTTAATTTGTTTCTGATGATCATTGTTAATTTCTCTTACTAATAGATTATTTTTTTGGGTTTCTATGTTATGGATCGAGTTGTGATATTTATTTATTTGGAGATCTTGGCCATTCGTTTAGATCTTGAAAAACCTAACGATTCATGAGCAATTTCTCACCCGCACGTCTCTATGGTATTTTATCCTCCAAGCACACGAACGACTCTATTTCCATCTGCACGCACGTCTCCCTCATCTCTCTAGGTGTAACGCCCCGACCCCGAGGATCCGGAGAGTTAACTCATAAAACCTGATAATCAACTCTAACAAGGCTAGAGTACTTCCAATTTCAAGAATTTATCCATTTTCCCAAACCTCAAATCGAACGTATATACTTCAATTAAATAAATCAAATAAACTCATCTATCCAATATTCAATCCAACAACCCAAATAAAATCAACTCTTCTTCATGTCTCAAATAACAACTAGAAATAATATAACATTAACATAAGTATCCATAAACCGTCTAAATCCATTGAAGCAAACTTAAGAAAGATAAATAACCTCCAACACCAACACTAATATTATGAGATACCCAACAACAAATCAATGCTAATCTTCTCCATAGACTCTAATACTGATCTTCAGCTGAGCCATCGATGTCATCTGAAATATTATGAAGATTAACGGGGTGAGTTATCAACAACTCAGCAAGCAGAGAGCATATACTAGCATGTAAACATGAGCATTTATAACATTTGATAAGCCGAACAAAACATTTACTTTCAGAATGCAGAAACAAAACTTGTACAAAAATATTAGAGCGAAATTTTCAGAAAAATAAACTTATTCCAAAAATAGAATCCGTTGGCATTTCTAAACTGAAACATTATAATCTTATCTTCATTTAATATCACATCGGGACAATACCATGTTTAACCCCCGTGGTAGGGTTATAAACCACCATTATACCCGTGGCTGGGCCATATTCCATGTTTCACCCCCGTGGTAGGGTTATAAACCACCATTATACCCGTGGCTGGGCCATTTTCCATGTTTCACCCCCGTGGTAGGGTTATAAACCACCATTATACCCGTGGCTGGGCCGTATACCATGTTTCACCCCGTGGTAAGGTTATAAACCACCATTATACCCGTGGCTGGGCCTTAACAGAAACAGAACGGATTTTATCGAAAATCCGATTACAATCATATACAGAATCAGAACTTCATGCCAAGGTTTTCAGATGACACATCATATCAAAACAAAACACTGAAAGGCTTCAGATCATTTCACATGTTCAAGATAAACATAAACAAAATATTCTTATTTGTTCATAACAAAACTTTTAGAATTCCTTATTCGCTCTTTTACATAGTTCAGAAACATAGTGCACAAAACTAGCTCATGTCTACACCAGTCATGACACAAAATACTTTCTCTTATATTGAATTTATGCATATGCAGAATAAACATCTGAGGTTGTTTTCAGCTCATTTCTTTTCAAAAACAAACACGTTTATTTTCAAAGTCAACCTCATTTTATTTCTTTTATGCAAAACTAGTATATGAACCCCGCTTACCTGGACAACTTAGCTTTTCAGAATTTTTCTCAAAAATGTCGAGTCGAAAATAAATCGTCACCTATAAAAATAATCACATAATTTTCGTAAGTTTTCAATCAATCATGGATTTCGATAGTTAATCCTAAACTTCTAAAATAACCTATTTTAATATCTCAAAACTTAAAACCCTCGTAATCCTAAAATATATCATCACTTCCTAAAAATCTCCAATATTCACCATGACCATCGTCAAACTTAAAACACCAATATTCAAATCCAAAACAGCCAACAAATTTCATAGCATAAACCAATCTCACACAAACAACTCCATCAAATCCAACCGACCCCCTTCTTCCTCGGACTCAGTCCGGCACAACCAACAAATTCACAGTAAATATAAATTAGTGCAGAAATACATTTAAATCTCAAAAGTTCTTTGGGAAAAATACTTACAATGCTATAATATAATTTTTGAAAGATCACGGAAGTGCTGGAAGCGGCAACTTAGCAACAAAACAGTGCGAAATGCACTGTGGCCGTGGGTCTCAGAAACCCACTTTAGAACGGGTGTAAACGAAGACCCGAGATTGATAGGGTAGGACCTAGGGATGTCGGTGAAGCTAGTGGTGCTGGTGGTTGGCCGTGGGTGGCGGCGTGGGCGGCGGTTGAAGGCCAAAAAGCACGAATCGGAGATGGAGATAGATGGGCTTCACCGGTGACAGATCGGAGCCAAGGATGGGTGCATTAGGTTGCTAGGAGGTCGATGATGAAGTGGTGAAGAGATGGTGGCCGATGGTGGCGCGACGGTGGCGCACGAGCACAAGGAACGCCGCGGCATAATGTTGCGCGTGGGGGCAAACGGCGAAGCGAGAGGGGTTGAGATTGGAGGGAGGTGGTCGCCGGACGGTGGGGAAGGCCGTGGGCTGGGCAGTGTCGCCGGACGGAGGCGCATGGCGGCGGGCTAGGGGAGAGAAGGATCGGTTGAAGAAAGAGAGAGGGCTGGGTCGCGCGCGGGAGCCGTTCCGGAAAAGGAAAAGAAAAAAAAAAGAAAGAAGAAAAAAAAAAATACAGGGTGTTACACTAGGGCTTTCACATCACATATTTATACGCACACATTAGCCATGCATAGAGAACTGCCTTTGTTAAGTTCGCTGTCGCCGCTAGCCATTCCTCCCCACACAAACAGAAACCACTGCTCCTCTGCAGCACAACCCATTTCTACCGTGCACCGCCCAGAACTCTCACTATCCCCATACAAAAATCAATGCAACCCATGCATAACTCCCTCTCGTTCACTGCCTCTCCACGTTCTCGGCTATGCTCGTCAACTTTGCCACCATAAACCTCCACCGCACACCACCAACACCGAAAGATAGCCACTGCAGAACACTCCTCTGCCTTGGTCACGTAAACCCACCCCAAGACGTGTGGCATCCCCAACCGTTGTCCAACCCGTAACGCAACACGGTTTGATTCTCCATGACGCCGTTGCCCTGCCACACGAACTCACAGATAGTAACTACTCCATGCAAACAGCACACCACCCTCCAGGCTGTCCTAGCCGCCACGGAAAGCCAACCACCGTCGCCCAACCGTTGAAGGTGGAACACACGAGGTATACTTTGTTTTCCCACTCTCGAAACAGAGAAGTCTTTGCTCAAGCCGTTCCACTGAGCTCCTTCGCCGGCCTCTCCCTCTCCCTGTGCCCCTCGGTTTTTCAGCCATGTTTCATGACGGAAGCCACCGCACGTAGCTCCCGACTAGTCGCACGCCTTCTAGCTGTTCCACGATTAACTCTCTCCCCCTTCCGCATGCCATACTCTCTCCGTCTCTCACTCATACTTTCACCGTGTTTCTCTCTCTCACTCTCTCTCGCTTCCAGTGCTCCACCGAGATCACCACCGCTACGTCGCTAAGCTTCTAGCCCCTCACTGCGTCGCACGCTGCCGCGTGATTGCTCCGTGAGTAAGCCCCTGCCATGCAAGTTATTTGTTTTACACAGGTTTTGTTGGTTTTCAAAGAATTTAATGAAATTACATTATTACCTTTTACTACATGTTATATTAATGTGCTTTTAAACTTTTACTATGTATTAGTACACTCTTATATAATTATGCTTAAAGAAAATCACTTAAGTATTTTAACATGTTATTTAAGTAAAGATTTATTTTAAGAGTAGATAATATTGGTGTAATGTTGTTTTTACACTTTAGATATGATTTAGTCTATTTAAAAATAGTTATGGTTTATTTGAAAATATTTTGGGATAATTATATTATCTAGTATTAAACTTTATAGTTTGTTTTCAATAATAAATAGGTCAAACTTTTAAATGTTTTAGTCATAGTTATTAAATCAACATTGATGATTTTAGAAAGCGATTATTTATAATTTGAGATTATGAGATTTTAGGTTTTGAGGAATTAAATAGGTTATCTTAAAAGCTTATGATTAAATATCGAAATATATGATTAATTGAAAATTTACGAGAATTACGTGATTATTTTATAGGTGACGATTAGTTATTGTTCGACATTTTTTAGTAAAATTTAAAAAAAACTAAGAAGTCCATGTAAGCGGAATTCCTATGCTAGACTCTGCATTAAAATAAAATAAAATGAGGTTGCTTTTGAAAATATACAGGTTTGTTTTAAAAAGAAATTAGAAAACAACCTCAGATATGTGTTTTGCATATGCAAGAAAGCTGTATATGAGAAAGTATTTTCTTTCATAACTGGTATAGACATGAGCTATTTTGTACATTATGTTTCTGATCAAGCAAAAAGAGCGAATATGAAAATCTAAAAGTTTTCGTCGTGAATAAATGAAGATGTTTATATTTTGCTTATTTCGAACATGTGAAATTATATGATGCTATGCAGTATTTGGTTTTGATATGATGTGGTATCTGAAAACCTTGGTACGAGATTCTGATTCTGTATTCTGAGTAAAGTCTGATTCTGATGGTTCTGTTATGTTCTGATATGGCCCAACCACGGGTGATAATAGTGGATACGACCCAACCACGGGTAATAATAGTGGTATACAACCCAACCATGGGTTATAATAGTAGATACAGCCCTTCCACGGGTTATAATGGTGGTTTATAAACCTACCACGAGGGTTAAACATGATATACAGCCTAACCACGGATTATAATAGTGGACATAGCCCTTCCACGGGTTATAATGGTGGTTTAAAACCCTATTACGGGGGTTAAACATGGTATATGTCCCGTTGTGATGCTCTGATTGATGAAGATAAGGTTTTAGATTTGAATATGCCGAAAGGAATTTTGAATAGCAATGTTTTTCTGAAAGTTTCTCTCTAATATTTTTGTAACATGTTTTGATATTTGCATTCTGAAAGTAAATGTTTCTGTTTCTGTATTATGGCGATAATCATTTTGTTTTGCATTCTGAATTCTGAAAATGCTTATGTTTACACACTAGTATATGTCATCTACTTAATGAGTTGTTGATAACTCACCCCTTATCTCCAAATATTTTTCAAATGATTTTGAATAGTGCAGCTAAGGATCAGGATTTTGGAGCATTGATGAGATGATTATTTAAGCATAGTGGATTACTTATAGAAGATTTTTGAGAATTGACGGATTTTATTAAGAGATTTTGTAATATTCTGATGACTTTATATTTTGGAGTCGATAAATATATTGATGAATTGTGAATTTTAAGTTATAGGGAGTAACTGATAGGCCACGACGTTTCGGGGAGGGGCCTAAAACCAAATCCCAAGTATATGGGAGGAGGTTAGACTTGCGAAGGCTAACAAGGACGTAGTGCATGGAGTGGCATGCATGCGTGCATGGACTAAGTCGTAGCTGTTGAAGTCAGTTTCTATTTTCTGTTAATCTTTCTGTTGCTGCATTTATCTTTCTGTTGTTGCATTTCTATTTCCGTTAGAACGTGGAGTGTGGAGTCAAATTTCATTGGTTAGGTGTCAGTCACTAGTAGTGGCTCTAGGTGGTTCCTCTGTTTTCGGCAACTCTGTTTTCAATTTGTAATTTTAGTTTTATGAACATGGACTGCTATTTAAGCAACCGTGGGTTATCAATGAAAAGACAAAAATTATTCCAGCAAATAATTGTGGTACATCCTCGCCCGAAAAGGACATATACTTGAGTTTTATCATCTACAATTATAAGGGACCTATCAGTAACTCTTCGATCCTTGCGGGATTGGGGCGTTACAAATTTTAAGGAGATTTCAATCTTATGTTGTTTTAAACTGTATTCTTGCATACTATTAACATGACATAATTTTATTTATAAGAAAATTTTAAACTTAAGTCTTTGGTGTTTGGTTTCGACATCGATTTATAAATATAGTTTTTCTTAGAATTTTAATCACAAAAGATAAAGGTGTCATTCTCAATATAAAATAAGTAATGATAGATACAGTCTTAGAATGTTCAAGTCTCGCTCATTCATTTTGAAAAAAATTAGGTCCACCATTAAAAAATATTTTTTTTCAATTGAGTCTTAGATTTATTTACATTTTTCAAAAGAAATACGTGGAACTTGTATACCCTAATATTGCAAATATCAATTATTGTATGAAAGTTATAAAAATAAACATCTTCAAGCATCAAGAAAAGGGTTCGAAGCCGACTCCAAAATAATCTGGCGTAATATCGGCCATATTTTAGATATCAGGTACAAAAATCCAATATTGAGACTAATTACAACTTGGCCGGGTCTCCGAATGCGGCATGACGTTAGTTAAATGGGACTTCAAATTTCAAACATAAAGAGAAATTAAACCAAAAGTTAAGAACCGTACATTGCCAAAAGAAATTCCCAAGTAATTTTAACGTTTTTTAATGAGAGATCATAAAACTTTGTAACTTTATAATTGTCTTTCATGTCCTTATCAGAGGATTGCTCATGGCGGAGACTGCTACCCAACCAAGTTACGCCTGAAATAAGTAGTTTACGTTTATTACTATTCTACTTTATTTTTTATAATATCTTGTATCGCGTCAAGGTATATATTCATATGTAATCAAAGTATTTTTCAACCTATATAAATTAGAGTTATTAATAAGATTATATAAGTTTCGTTAGGACGTTGAGTTGAGATGGGATGATGTAACAACCCATCCTTTTTTCTCTCAATTGGTTATGAGTCTCATCTACCCGTTTTAAATATTGAAGCTGTATTTTTAAATATAGTGGGTGATTTTTAATGAAGTCCAGTGTCACAACGTGACTAAAGATATTTGGTGACGGTTTGAAACCGTTACCACGACTGTCAACTAATGTGCATTTTGGTTTAGGAGGTGTTCCATTTGGTGCATCGTTCGAACATTGCCTATTTTTGTGACGGTTGAGATCTGTCACAGAAAATAACGTTCAAATGTCCAATTAAACGTTCAAACGGCAACCCAACCAATTGGCATTCCAATGACAGAAGTTGACGTTCTTTGATTTTAGTTTGAACGTATCATATTTACGTTCGAATGTTTATGCATCCGAACATTAATTGCAATAAACATTTGAATTTTCGTTCGAATGTTAACGGACCAATGTTCAAAAGTAATGGGTTTAATGTTCGGACGTTATTTTGAATATTAACGAAGAAGTATTCGAACGCAAGTGGTACGTTCAGAGGTTTGTTCGAACGTTAATCTTTTAATCATTCGAACGTTTTGTTCGTTTGAGGGTGAGTATGTTCGAATGTTATTATATAATTTTGTGTATTCGCATTCGAACGTTGGTTCAAATATGAACCAATATTCGAACGTTTTTAATTTACATTCAAATGAACAGATAAGAAATACTAATTTCATAAAATTTAAAAATATACCAATTGTATCATATTACACACCATCAATTAATAACTAACAATATCTTATAAAATTTCAAAATTAGATATTAAAATTAGTTATATACCATGACAAAATTGATAAAATTTATTTCTTCTTCTTTCCTCGCCCATTGATATTTTGTTGCAACGACATAACACGCTCCATTTGCTCATCATCTCCCGTTGCACTTGCTCTTGGACTTCATTGCATATTCTTTCCTTGTAACACTCGACCCAAAATTGGTATAGTTGGACTATGGATTTTATTTATTTATTTATTTTGAACTTGATATTTTAGGTTTTTATATTACGGATTTGAGTAGTGATTTTCTTTTTATTTGGAGATCTTAGCCATTTATTTTTTTAACCAAAAAAAAAAAACTTTCGGTTTATGAACAATTACTCACCCGCACGACTCTTTTCCTTCCGCATGCACGTTGCCTCCCTTTCTCTAGGGTTTCTCCATTGCCAATAAACACATATATATACATACGCACCTGCATGTTAGTTTGCAAAGCCTTTGGCTGCCGCATAAACTCCCACGGCAGTCTCCACCCACTCACGCATAGAAGCTCCATCCGCAAATCATCGTCTGTTTCAATCACGTCCCTCTTTCCCTCATCCTCTAGCGTTACACGTCGCGTGAAGCCCAGCAGCCACAACCTTCACCACGTACCGAGAGTCACTCCACGGAGGATACTCAGCCGCCCCCACTGTGCGCTTATGCAGTGCACCACTCACGTCCAGCAGAGGAAGATCATCACCACGGGTAGCACCAACTGAGAAGCCGAGCCCACGGATTGCACGGCAAGAGACTCACCACGCACGGCCAAAAACCAGTCTGCACTTTCACGGTTTTACTCAACCATCGCATGGAAACTGCAGCTTCTCAAGGAGGTCAAGCCGCTACATGCTCCTCCACAACGCTGCCATAAGCCACCATCGTGACCGAGCCGTGAACCCACGTCGGAGAACACCACCATCAAACACATTGAAGGACCTCTGTTTTTGCATCTCAAAACAGGGCACTTTTTCTTGTTTCGGTGCCACCAGCCTCGACGAAGGGAAGCCCGGCGACGCCGACACCCCAACCTTTCCGTGACTTGCTGCTGCCCAACCACCTTGTTGCCACCGCATCGCTGCCCTCTCGGTGAGTATTCCGTGTGTTTTCTCTCCATCTCTGTTCCTATCTCGCACATCTCTCTCTTCGTCTCTCTCTCGCTCACCACTCCCTCTCGTTCACTCGTGCGCAGCCCAGCTAGACGGAGTCTCCGCCACACTCCCGTTCTTCTGTCGTGCCACCTCAATCTCTCCAGCCAGCCCCGTCACTCCTCACCCCTCCTCGTGTGCCTCGGTTTCCTTGGGTAAGTTGCTGCTGCCGCATACTGGGTGTTAATCCCGTATGTGTGTTCGCCTAGTTTATTCTACATACTAAGTATATATGATATTTATGGACAATTTTAACCTTATATATATATGTATATGGAAAGTTCCTAGAGTTATGTTTTCGGGTGAGAGGTTTATTTTTTGGGTTATGTTTAAATGGGTTATATTTTTAGTAAATGGTCTCGGTTTAATTTTATTTAAGAAAATACATGATTTTAATAATGATATTAATAAAGATTTGTAATATGGTATTACGACTATTATGTTTTTTTTAATGTATTTCTAGAAGTACAACGTAGTGCAAGACTTTCATTTTGAATTCTTTAAAGAGAGACTAATTAAGTCTATTTTAATTAAATGGTATTTTTTTGTTTTGTCTACTTTAATAGATTTTGATATAATTATGTTACCCAAATTTTATAAATTGATCTCATTAATAAATAGGTTAGATTTTGTGTTTTGTTCGGACTAATTATTGGGACATTGATGAATTTAGAAAATGCGACGATATTTTAGGATTACATGAAGTTAGTTTCTTTTAGAAGAAATAAAATAGTTCATTTTAGAACCTTAGGGTTAAATATCGAAATATATGATTAATTTGAAATTTATGTTATTATGTTATAGGTGACGATTAATAATTGTTCGGCATTTTGAGAAAATTTCTGAAAAGCTAAAAAGTCCAGGTAAGCGGGGTTCCTATGCTAGACTTTGCATTAAAATAAAATGAACTGAGGTTATTTTTGGAAAATATACATATTTGATGTTGAAAATAAGTTTGAACTGCCTCAGCTATTTGTTCTGCATTACCCATGAGATTCTGTTTAAGAATAAATTATTTTCTGTCATGACTGGTGTAGACATGAGGTTATTTTTGATATTCTGTTTCTGAACTTTGAAAAATAGAGCGAATATGAAATTTTATGCATAAATTATGTTGTGTTATGATTTTGTTCTGTTATGAAGATTTTATGTACTCTGATATGATCTGATGTGATTTCTGAAAACCTCTGGCATAACATTCTGTTTCTGTTTCTGTTCCGTTTTGACCTCACCAAGGGTGTAAAACTGTGGCCTCTGTTCGGGTTGGTACCAACTTTTCTGTTTCTGGTGCACCCACTTTGGAAACAAAGTGGTTTTCTGCGTGGTCTTTCCTATGTGCACACTCGGGGCTCCGAGAATGAATAAGGGGAAGATTCACATTCTATTTCTGTTCGGTTAGCTGCCGGGGTTTGCACAACCCTACCACGGGGGTTAAACATGGTATTTGTTCTGATATGATAAGATAAGATGTGATGCTTCAGTTTATGCTATGCCAAAGGGATTTTGATTATGAATATTTTCAAACTTTCGCTCTGATATTTTTGATAACATATTCTGAAGCTACATTTTGAAAGAAAATATTTTTGTTCTGTATTCTGAACTCTGTAAATGCTCATGTTTACACACTAGTATAAGTCCTCTGCTTACTGAGTTGTTGATAACTCACCCCTTATCTCCATATATTTTTCAGATGATTTTGAATAGTCCAGCTAAAGATCAGAATTATGGAGCATCGATGAGATGATTATTTAAGCATAGTGGTTTACTCATAGAAGATTTCTGAGAAGTGGTAGATTTTTATTGAGAAATTCTGTAGTATTCTGATGACTTTATTTTTAAGAGACTATAAATACATTGATGAATTGTGAGTTTTAAGTTATAGGGAGTAACTCTTCGATCCTTGCGGGATCGGGGCGTTACATTCCTCCTGGTCTCTTTATTGGTCCTACAAATGCGTCTCTAAATGAGACTGTCACTTTAAGAAAGACTCTAACTCTTGCTGTCTTAACCTCATATACTCATTCTCACGCCGTGCAACTTCTAAATCTTTGGTAAGATTATTAATTTGTGAAGCCGATGAGGTTGAGGAGGATGAACATCTATGCTTGAAAGATTGTCTCAAACCTCTTGCCATACTAGACTGCGGCCCAAGCACTTGCGTGAATATGTCTATGTCACTAGGAGATAATTCCCCAGAAGTTGACTACATCTCCATCATTTGTTTCTACAATTTAAAAGAAAATACATCGTTAATAAGTAACGTATTAATAGAAATAGAAATAAAAAATAAATTATTCACATGTTGCATAATTTATTTAACAAAATTAACACTACTTACATAATTATCTGCAGTGGCAAGATCCATCCACTTACTACGCTCATTAGTGTGAGCAGTAGCATATACATGAATGAGAGAAAAGTTTTCAAGATTATCACGTTTCTAACAAAGTGACATTAGCAATTTTAAAAAGATAATGTTAGTACTTTTTTTTTTAATAAAGAGAGAGAGATCACATGTCCATGAGTGACCCCTTCTCAAATTTATTAATAAAAAACCCACACTTGCGGCGGAGGAATACCTTCATTACATAACAAGCATAAAAAGAATAATCAATGCTCAACATGCCGAAAAAAAAAGCAACCTCACCAAAACTCACATCAAACAAGAAAAAGGACATCTTAATGCCCTCTCAGATAAGGTAAAGACAATTTATCCATGCGAATCAAATTTTTAAGAAATCTAGGCACATGCAAAAGAGATCTCCAAACAAAAGTCGAGCCTCGAGGTCCCATTTTAGTTAAATAATCAGCCGGCGCATTTCCTTCTCGATAGACATGAGCAATAACAAACTCCCCACCTTCAAACAATCTCATAGCCTCCTCCCAAAAATCCTCTAAATACCACACTCCATAATGCTTCTTCTGGATCCAAGATACACAAACCAAAAAATCAGACTCAATGTCCACATGATGGAGCCCCAAAGCACGACAATATTTTAAACCTATAAACAATGCCTTCAACTCCGCAAGGTTATTAGAACCCACCCCAAGATAACACGAAAAATAGAACACCATATCATCACGGAAATCCCAAATTAGTCCCCTTGCACCTAACCTCCCTGGATTGCTGAGACTACACCCATCAATATTCATTTTAAATCTTCCATGCCTAGGCTTAACCCAACAAACCATTTTAACCTACACAGATTGAATTGAAATAGCATGAATATTCAACTCTCTCAACTGCTCCTCATCGGCAAAGCCAGACTTTGTAAATATAGGCAGCTTCGTTTGCACTTTCCGTAGCCACACACACAGATCTCCAAAGCTCTTCCATCGAGATACGTTTGCCTTCCATCCTTGCTTTACACCTGCATTGTCATAGCTTCCAAATAATAATAGAAGGAAGAAGACCCATAATAGAACCCACCTGGGATTTTGTAGATGCACGTCGAAACCAGAGATGCACCAGCTCAAACTAGCTTTTATTTGGGTCATAAGGAATGCCCAAGATAATAGAAAACCGCTTCCATATCCTGGAAGCCAAATCACCTGCAGCCAAGACATGATTTAAATCCTCATATCTTCCTAGCTCACGACAATTACACTTGGAAGTAATCAGAATACCAACTCTCTGCAATCTATCATCAACACTTAAATTGTTATGAAAAGCCTTCCACATTAATATTGACATTTTTTTTTGGTAAAGCTTCGTGCCACACCCACTTAGCCCAAGGCACAGCTGGTGCAGTAACCCGAATACATTGCCATGCACTGTTTGTGGAGAAGTCACCATCTTTATTATGCAGCAAAACAAGCAAATCTTGACCAGATTGTTGAGCACCCAAAAAACTACAAATCTCCTCCGTTTTTTGTCTTCCCACTAGCCTTTCTAATACTTCAATGTCCCAACCATTTTCAATTTTCAAATCAGCCAACTTCAACTTTGGTTCACCCACCACAGGAACCAAATTAACAAGAGGATCTTCATTTAGCCAATGATCCCACCAAAAGGAAATATTCCCACCCCGTACTCTCCACTTCAAATTTTTCAACACCGTCGAAATGCATTTCACCACCTTCCTCCAAAATCTCGAGCCCTTTTTGGGGTCTAATAAAGAAACATGTTTATCCCCAATATATTTGGCACGAAAAAAATGTGACCAAAGATCAATCCCAGCCATAACCTTCCATGCAAATTTCATATGAAGAGAAGTCTGAACCTCATCAAAATCATGAAGACCAATTCCCCTCTCATCAGTTGACTTGCACATCGACTTCCATGCAACCCATTTCTTTTTTTCCTTCCCATCTTTTTCACCCCAAAAAAAATGAGCTTAAGAGCCTATTCAGATTTTTCAAAGTCCCTTTGGGCAATTGAAGAATAGACATAATATGTATAGGCATACTAGCTAACACATGCTTCAACAAAATCAACTTGCCACCAGCCGAGAGACACTTTGACTTCCACCCCCCAAGTTTCTTTCTCACCCAATTAAAAATAGGGTATAAATGTAAGTTAGTAAGCCTCCCATTGACGATAGGCGCACCAAGATAAGTGAAAGGAAAGGTACCTTCGATAAAACTCGTGAGATTGATAAGCTCCCTCTTCTGCCCTGTAGAAAACTGCTTCGCAAACTATATGGTCGTTTTCTCCTTACTCACTTGCTGCCCAGACCAAGACTCATAAGTCCCAATAAACTTCATCAATTCTTTCATCTACTTCTTCCCGCTATTAGAGAAGATACTGCATCATCTGCATAAAGAAGGTGAGAAACAAGAGGCGAACCTCTTCGATGAGAAATTTTTTTTATATTGCCACATAAAAAGTTCTTTTTAAGTAAGCGAGAAAACACTTCTTCCATAATGATAAAAAGATATGGCGATAAAGGATCACCTTGCCAAAAACCCAGACCTCCTTGAAAAAAACCCCGAGACGTGTCATTCATCATTATTGAATACCAAGGCGAAACAATACAATTCCTTATCAATGCATTGACCGAAGAAGAAAAACCAAAAGCTGCCAACACATGCAAAAGAAACTCCCACTCCACCCTATCATATGCTTTAGCCATATCAAGTTTTAACATAATATTCCCACCCATAGCCTTCTTATTGAGAGAATGAACCATCTTCTACGTAAGACTAATATTATAAAAAGCACTCCTACATGGAATAAATGCACACTGCTCGAAGGAGATCATAGAATATTAGAAAAATAAATGAATCCTATAATTTTTTAATTACTATTTTTTCAACAAGACGGTGAAATGATCTTGAACCGACACGATGGTGAACAGTTAGAGCGGATCTATTTTGGGCATTTGTAGAACTCAAGTGCTACAAAATTAATGAAGAATGTTAATTGTAACATATATACATATAATATATAGAATGAATATGAATGTAAATAATTAAAGGATATAAATGTAAAATTCCTGATAATCTAGAGATGCGAAAAGATCACAATATTTTCTCCAATCATTAACTTCATCTGCTGGAAATGGGACTGCGCAGCCTCTTCCAACGTCTCAAACTTCTTGAAGTGGTCATGACATCGTCCCTTGTGATGTTTGAATAGTGTAACTATCAACTCATTCACGGTTCTCAAATACTTGCTACGGCTAAAGTCGAGGTCGAATTCATCCTAACAAGTGAATCAGGTAAAAAATATGATATATTAATTTAGGTGAAAAAAATGTACTCTTAAAGAAAACTCACCAGCACACGACTTCAAATGTGCTCCTCAATCTCATTCAAAACATCTCACCATGTGCGCACATAAAATGGAGCATAAGCTCGAACTATTGTGCCAATATAGGAGGAAAGCATTGCTGCACTATCATCCACTCCTCCAGTGGAATTATCAGGAATGGTGATCTTGAATTTTCTGTACATTCTATTTTTCTCAAGAGAGATGCTTAGTGTATAGCCATGACCGCAACGTGCAGATGCATCAACTATATGATAATAATATAATTATAGTTATATAGTTATTGAGATAAAAGTATTAACTATATAATTAATTATCAACCACAATATTGATTTACTGGTAGGTGTCGACTGGCTATTGCTCTCCTGCGTGTTAACTTGATCTTCAGGAGCGGATTCCTCGGGTCGAGAGTCCTCAATGGGTTCGGGACTTGGACTTGGCAGAGGCACATTTATTCGTTGTCATTTTGGCGACATCCTTGAAAATGATTAATTATATCAAAGAAAATTAATTAGAATAAATTATAAAAAGTATAATATTTTATAGTCACGTATATGAATAAAATATTTAGTACTTTTATTTTTTATCTTCGAATGTATTTTCCATGCTTGTTTCAGAATCTCCCTCAATAACATCTTCATCAGCCTCTTCTTCATCTTCCTTATCCACCTCCTGCCCGGATTTTGATTCGTCTTCATCTTATGACTCTTCTACTTCTTCTTCTTCCTCACTTGAATTGAATGATCATTTAATATGGACGGGTCGAGATGGATGGGTGAGATATCATCTCTACACAAGGGGAGCAACTTGAGTGCACTGAGGTCAACAAACAAGTTAATACCCTCTCCCTATTCCTGGTATGCCTCTACAATGGAAGTGTCATGTTCATTTCCACTATTCTAGTAATCTGCACTCGTTCCTGCTCTATATATATTCGAAAGACAAATTTTTGTACGACTCGCCAAGTTATCTCTCCACTATCTTCATTAGCGCTTTTCATTGGATCAAAATCAAATAATAGACTTGGGTAGCTTGACAAGCCAATACGAATGGATCATCTTCGTACCATTTGGATGCAGTCTTGAAACTCGAAAAATGATTATTCCTATGTATCGAGACCAGACCACCACTTAGATCCCACCAATCATATTTAAAAACATATGTTATAGACCCACTAGATATTTCAATTCGATAATATCACCTATGACACCATAATAGTCAATATCATTTGTTCCATGACTCCGCTTGACCAACACACTAGAGTTTTGAGTCTTTTTATTACGTTCACGATCCAGAGTATGGAATCTAGAACCTTGAACTGTGCATGTAGTGTATTGAAGTGCTCTATTTGAGGGACCACATGCCAATGCATACATTTTAGGATAAATTGATCCGGCATCACGAGCACGTTGTTCCAAAATCTAACAATTGAAATAGTATATATTTATTAAAAGTTAACTAGAGTTAAAAGTCTCAAAATGTAACATGTATGTAATTTTAGTTCTAACACGTTCTTCAAACCATCCGAAAAATTATTCCTCGTGTCTTGCCTCTATATTCTCTACGCCTTCCGTCCTAAGTTTGTCCATATGCTCACTGTATATAAGTGCAAAAGAAGTATATTTTGAGCACAACAGTTATAGTTAAACTTCAAGAAAACTAGAATTATTCGAAGCATGCAACGACATACCTGAGATAGACATCAATCTCCCAGCAATTATTTAGCACATACCACCGAACTTTATCCAACTCTCCATCAATTAAATTATAACCCATTTGTGCACCCAAGGGTCATACATTCTGCGAAAACGCTGATAGCTCACGAGAAGGAGGAGCAGCAAGATCAGCATTTCGCTCTTAAAGATTAAATCATGTATTAACACCACGAAGATATAGAGAGTAAAATGTTAACCATTTATCGTGTATATAGGTCTCTCCTATTGAACCCTCAGTTTTGGCTTTATTCCCAACAGTACACTTCAGTTGACCCAAATATCTTTTAACTGGATACATCCAACGGAACTGCATCGGTCCACCCAACAGTACCTCTCGAGGTAAATGTATTGCTAAATGGACAATGACATCAAAAAATGATGGTGGAAAAATCTGCTTAAATTTATATAGTATAGTAGCAATGTCTTCTTTCAGTTTCTGCAACATATCTCGATTTACTACCCGAGCTCACAAATCCTTAAAAAAATCCAAAGTTCGGATATGGTGACATGTACATTAGATGTCAGCTTCCCATGAATTCCCACGGGTAATAACTTATGCAAAAATACGTAACAGTCATGACTTTTGAATCCACTGATTTTCCAGTTATCAGGGCTCACACATCTACCAATATTTGAAGCATAACGTTCTGGCAACTTCATACCTTGCAACCATTTGTAGAAGTCCATCCTCTCCTCCCTCATCATCGTAAAACATGCATGCAGCATGACCACCATATTACCTTCCGCCTGCAAATGTAGATTATGTTTAATTCTTATTCTCTCAAGATCTTTCCTTGTCTTGATCGAGTCCTTCGTCGTTTTGTTAATGCTCATCAATGTACCCAGTATATTATCATAGATATTCTTCTTTATGTGCATTACATCCAAACTATGTCGCAACATGCAGGACGACCAATACGACAAGTAAAAAAAAAATACTACGCTTCGTCCAATTCAATTATGCTGCGCCTCGTTTTGTCTTATTCTTTCCTCGACCTTTGCAAGAATTGTTCGCTTTAACATGTACCAGTTATTCCACTATCTCTTCCCTAAACAACTCATTTGGTGCAGTTTTGTCCTCTACTCTCCCATCAAACTTAGCACATGCTCTTCTCCATGCATGATTTACTGGTAGATAACGTTGATGACCCATGAACCACAACTTCTGAGAATATTTTAACCACTCACTTGCAGTTTCTTTATTACACGTCGGACACGCTAACTTCCCTTTCGTACTCCAGCCATAAAGATTCTTATATGTCACAAAGTCATTTATCATTTACATTACCGCAACATGCTTCTGAAAAGATGTCGACGTGGATGCATCATAAGTTATGACACCTGTTTCCCATGACTCTTTCAGCTCTTCAATCAACAGATGCCTGAATACATCAATGTCATTCCCAGGTGATCTCGGGCTGGGGATAAGTAAAGTCAACAAAACTTTTGGTGCCTTCATGTACCTCCATGGTGGAAGATTATACGGAATCTACACTATAGGCCAAGTGCTATAACTTGTACTCATATTTCCAAAAGGGTTGAATCCATCAATTGTGAGTCCCATGCGCACGTTCCGAGCTTCTATCCCAAACTCTGGGTATTGATTATCGAAAGATTGCCACGCAAGTGAGTCAGCTAGGTGCCTCATATATGCGTCATCCTTAACCATTTTTTCTTCATGCCACCTCATTTCATGAGCTGTTTTCATATACATATATTGTCTTTGCAACCTCGGTCTCAAGGGAAAATACCGCAACACCTTAACCGGCACGTTTTTCTTACCCTTTCACCTCGACTCTCCGCATACAGGACATGCTTGTTTCTCCTTGTTCTCATTCTAGAGCAAAACACTATCATTCTTGCATGCATGTATTGACTTGTACTCAAATCTGAATCCCTTTCTCAACTGTTCCGCTTCATAAAAGTTCTTCGGGAATGCATATCCTTTGGTAAGCACCTTGTTAAATAAGTCCAATACCATATTTATTGCTTTCATCGACATCCCACACAATGATTTAATGTGAAACAACCACACAATAAACGACATTTTGGAATGTTTTGTACAGTCTGAATAAATCTCGCGCTTTGCATATTCCCACACTATAGCGAAATTTTCACGATCAGTCCTTCGGCCACTTGAGGCATTGTCGTCAACCTCATCCATAAACATCCCAGCTCTAATGTCACCTAACATCTCCTCCATCTCATCCTGCTCATAATCATTATTCATGTGCCGCAAATAATTTGGATGATTGACTAATACATCTGCTGAATGTTCATACAGCTCACCATGCAGTACCCATTGGATATACCCTAGATCCATACTGTTGACAAATATATGACTTTCAATTTCTTCCAACCCTATCGCACACAAATTTTTACACCCTAGACATAAACACTTAATGTAACCACGACTATCAGCAGAGGCCCATGCAAAATCAATGAAGGTTCTTACTCCACGCACATAAGGTACATAATTCTTTCCAAGTCTAGACGCATCTAACTTTTGTCCATTTTTAAAAATATCTATCTATTAATAACACGTAAGAAAATTCACATGCATGTCATACTTCAATTCTCATTGTTTTTTTGATAAGGTAGTTTATCTTATCCCATTCGAGATTATATTATCCATATTGTACAAATCTTGTCACTCTACTACTTTCCACATTAGTAGAAATTTCCACAGCACCTCTCCATAGTTCTCTAAGTATACATGTTCAAATAGATGGATTGTGACCCTACAAATAGTATACCCGAATAACAGTAGATGAAGACACCAAAACTTCATATTAAATGTGAAGAGTATAAGTAACAAAAAAGTGCAACACAAATAATATAATCCTAAACTGTCCACACTGGACAATTCAAGAATTAGTAGACATAGAAATGTACATTAATTCCCAAACGGGTCTAAGGTTATTTATGCAATGTCACACCATATATATCAAAAAACACTACAAGCAATATGTCTCCATATTGTTTGAATTAACAATGTCAAACAAATAGTAGTGCATGTTATATTGTTAAATTAGAGAGATGGAATAATATGTTCACAAGTTTCCTATCATGAGTAGATAACGAGTGAGAATGATCTTGAAGAAATGTCTAAATTTTAGTCTAATTACTTAACTATCCTAAACTCTCCAGCCTTGACAACTTTCAAAGTCGGAGAGACTACGACAGTCAAGCAATTAGACTAAAATTTAGTAAATCATTTACTATTATTATTCCTAAATTATAATTTTAATTGTTATTAAATATCTTATGGCATTATTAATTGATACCTATGTAATTTTAATTGTTATTATAATTGTTATTATATAATTTTAAAGGTTATTATATAATTTAAATTATTATCATTCCTAAATTATAACTTCAATTGTTATACTTAATTGAGTGAGTTATTTATTTATATAGACAATAAGTATATAAATAAGCATTTATTTGATTTTTATTTATTTACTCTCTAGTTTATTTTAAATAAGTAGGTTTATTTATTCCAACTCTCTACTTATTTGGTAGGTTCAAGACTTTTTTTTATACGAGTATTTTACTTTCTTTATTTATATATATATATATATAATAATAAATGGTTTGGAACCTCACAATGATAAGAATATTTAATAAGTAATTATTAATTGTAGTTATTATATGTATATTATACTTATAATTTGCATAATAATCATATTCTGACTAAATTAGTATGAATATATTATATATACTTATTAAATATTAAATATTAATTCTCATATTAAATGTATATTAAATGTTGTTAATCTTTACTTAAATTAAGTTCCTAAACTTATACTTTTCTTGTTAAACTCACAAATTCAAAAAACACCAAAAAATATTATATAAAAAAATTGACATAAATCCACAAACCAAACACAATATATTTCTAACATTATAAACATATTCAATAAAAATTCACAAACAATAATCACAATATTTCAAATCCATATCACAACATATTCACAATATTACCACAACAATATTTCTACACATATTAATATCAATGAACACCATAAACTCACAAACTATTCACAAAATTCACAAACAATAATCACAATATTTCTAGAGTAAGCATAAAATCACAACAAAATGTATAAACATATTGCTAAACTTTAGAAATATACCTAGCACTCACAACTTCAAAAAACACCAAAAAATATTATATAAAAAAATCTACATAAATCCACAACCTAAACACAATATATTTCCAACCATACAAACATATTCAATAAAAATTCAAAAACAATAATCAGAATATTTCAAGAAAAAATCTATTCATCATCCCAACTCTCATCATCCTCCCATCATCCCAAGACATGGTATTAGATGATAGGTTCACAAGTGAAATATAATAAATAATTGCCAATCACCTAATGCCACATCATAGGATGATAAAAGGATGATAGAAGTTGGGATGATAAGTAGCATTACTCATATTTCAAATCCATTTCACAACATATTCAAAATATTCTCACAACAATATTTCTAAACATATTAATTCATCAATGAACACCATAAACTCACAAACTATTCACAAAATTTACAAACAATAATCACAATATTTCAAGAGTAAGCATAAAATCACAACAAAATGTATAGACATATTTCTAAAATACAACAAAATGTATAAACATATTGCTAAAGTTTAGAAATATATCTAGCACTCACAATATCTTCTTACAAATCAAAAGCTTTCAACTTGCCAAAACAACCAATATGGATGTAGGCACTTCTACATAGTTGGGCCAGTAGATGATGCCTGAGATGCAGACCGGTCAGAGGCTGAGGGTACTGACCGTGAGGCTCGAGATGATGACCGAGATGAGGATTTCAACATCCTCTCTAGGAGAGACCACACACAGATCGAGAGGAAGAACGCCTTCAACCAAATACATATGCTACCTTTATTCTGCATGTTGTAGCTTCTTGTTGCAACAAACCTGGATCCATTGGTACATAAGACCATATTTAGTTGGACTCGAGCACAGTTTTGGATACGAGTGACATATGGAGATCCCATCAATTTGCCACTGCGCATCTCTGAGAGGATCCATTATGAGTCGAGCATCGTCTCCATGGACAATCTCCCATATGATGTCATCATCAGCTGGCTATTACTTACTCGGAAGTGCCATTCCAGCTGGAAGAGTGAGTCACAGATCAGATGAGCCCCCTCGACAAGAGCCCGCATCGACGTAGCATTGGACAGGCGAGGGGGTATCATCAACGTTAGCCACCCCCTGTAGCAGATCTTGCTTCTCCGACGCAGCTCAACCTGTCGTGGAGAGTTGTAGTCAGCAGTCGACGAGTACATCTGTGGGAGATTCGCGACCTGCTTGGGTTGATGTGGTGGTCTCATAGTTGACTACACATATCGATCGACAGATCGTGGCTGTGGAGGAGTCTGTCGCCGAGATAACCCATCATGTAGATATCCTCAACGAGAAGGTTGATAGCTTAACTGAGGAGATACATAATACAAATTTCGTGAACAACGCGTTTATGTAAGTGTTGTTTACGAAATTCTATCATATTTTTTATTTTACTTTTAATATATGTAAGGAACAATATTATTTAATATATCTATTGTTTTTTAATTTCAATTCTCAATCTTTTTTAATGTTAGATTTTTCAACTTTAATACTAAGTCACTACACTTCAAATATATATAGACATATAAATATATATTTATATATATATAAACATAAATATATTTATACATTTAAATATATAATTATATTTTACAAATTGTGTGTATATAAATATATATTACAATTTTTTAAACTTGTTTACATATCCATATCATTTTTAAATTCGAGTCATATTTAATTTAAATTTACGATTAACGTTTGAACGTTACTTACTAACGTTCGAATGTTGGCGCAAAAACATTTCACGTTCGCACGTAGGTAGTCACATTGTTCGAACGTATATGTGACGCTCAAACGTAAATTTGCTCTCTTTTTGAACGTAAAGAAAAACACATCTGTCTTTAGTAACGGTTTTCAAAAATCATCACAGGAAATTCTTTTTAGTGATGATTTGGAGACTGTCACAATTTTCCAACCATCACTAAAAAGTAATTATGTTGTAGTGTTTAAATCCTTCAAAATATTTTAAATGTCCGAGAAATATTTTAAATAGGGTATTTTCAATATTATTGAACCAAACCTGATTTTAAGTAAACCTCTTTATATTTTTGGAAGCACCAAAAATAATATAGTTGTAGAAATCATTTTATTTAAATGATTTTAGTTCTTTAAGAAAATTATGTAATATTCATTATTTCAGTTTATGTTAAAAGTTCTACTTATTTAGATGAAGTTATTTCTATTAAAAATATTTAGCAAACTTCAACATTTTATTTATGATGAAATATTATATTTTTAGAATTTAAGTTGGGTTTTAAATTAATCCTCACAAAAAGAAAATAGGCCTTTCGCAATGATTTTTAGAGCACTGCAAAAAAATTGCCGCAAATAATGACTATTTGCGGCTATTTCAAATTTGCCTCTTAATTCTAGCACGAATTTGGAAAATGTTGAAGTAGAATTCACTGTTGAGTTTTTGGTGTCACCACAAAAGGCTTTTGTAACTGTAGCGGCATTTATTTCGGTCGAATAGAAAAATCACCACAATAAATAATTTTTTGCGGCGAAAAGTGTCGTTGCAATAACTATCCTGCGGCCAATTAGTGTTCATTAGCGGCGATTTGTGAAGCGCCAAAGATAGCCTTAGACAAGACTATTTGCGGCGAATTGTCGTCGCTGCAAATAAGTAGTACAACAATTTTTGATTCACTGAAAGCTTGAAAATGAGATTTACATATTTGCGGCGACGTTTTCAGTTATTTTGGCAATTTTAGGTCGCCGCAAAAAGCTAATAAAATAATCTTCTTCCACGCATTTTCCCCTGGTCATTTCCATCCCGTCTCCCCCTTCTCTCTCCCCAATCCCTCTTCTCCCTCAAGCCTCCACCACACACAACCCACGCCACCCACATTTATTTTGGTACTATCGGTTTCTTCTGGCTCTTCAGAATGGTTTCTATTTTCTTTTGGGATTGTGAAGAAACGGTAGTTTGTATGGGTGGTTGTTGGATGTGATTTGGAATCTAGGAGCTCAAGTTTCTTCTGGCTTTTCAATTTAGTTTCTGTGAATGTTAAATTTGTTTCAAATTGATGTACTTTTCTGAGTTTACTTGATGCTTATCAACGGAGGAATGTTAAGTGAGAGATGCTAAATGAGGAGGTTGGCTACCCAGGGAGAAGAGAAGAGAAGAAACAATTTTATTTTTTTTTTCAGGGAAGGGGGTTCTATACGAGTGAGGGATTGTTTTTTGGGCCTTGTTGGTCATTTTTCGAGATGAAGTAAATCTAATACGAGCAATGTTTGTTTCTTCATATGGTTGATACTAGATTTGGTTCTACTCATTTTATCACAATATAGTTTTACAATGCTCATCAGGTTATTCTAATTGACTCTTCAACAACACGTCAACTCTTCTTTTCATTTTTCACTTTAATTACTTCATAATTGTTTCTTGCTTTTTGTATAGGAACATTATGAAATCCAACATCTTTATAGTTTGTGAGGTAGATTAACATTATATTCAAATGGTTAAGGAAATCTAAGCAGTTTATTGATTGAATTGACCCTCTTAATTTGCATTTTCTGCTACGAAGCTTAGTAGTGAATGCACAATGCACAATGCATTTTCTCCCAACCTGACCTTTTTACACCTTTCACTGATACCTTATACTTCACATCCTAGAACTGCACGAGAGTAAAAAGTTAGAATATATATGTCGTTGATTTCATTTTTAATCTAGTTGAACAAAAACATGCATTTCTGGAAACAAATGTCACATGGTCTCTTGGTTTAAGATATCACCTTTATCTATATTGGTAGGGCAGGTTCACTATTTATTTGCTTCCACCTGAATTAATTTGGTTCATCTTCATGATCAGGCTTAGATTGTTCTTTTTCACCATCTTCTGGTTACAAGAGTGAAGACATATTAGTCTGATGCTGGTCTTCCAAGTTAGTGGCTATCTTATCGTTTTTTTTTTTTTTTTTTCTATCTTATCGTTCAAGTGATAAATAAAACCAATGCAATGCCAGAGTTCAAGCCAGTTAATGTCCTATATAGACAGTTCTGCTCTACCCTTTTTTTTTCCCGAATATCTATTCAAGAAAAATGCTTGCTGATTGACCACAAATAATGTGTTTGTGTGTGTGTGTGTGATAGAGAGAGAGAAAGAGATGGTTTATAGATGTGCACTTTTTTGGCTCCAAATGATAGCTAAATTTTTAAATAAATGTTAAAAAATCTAAAACTAGAAAATAAAAAAAACATGGTTCGCGTAGGTAAAGCCATTTGTCAAAAAATGGTGCATTGGAACTTGAGTTCCTTGGGACTTGAGATCTGGTTGTTTTGTATTGTGCAAGTGGCCAAAGTTGATTCATTTTAACAGTTCTGTAGAATGGGACTTCTAGTTCTAGTGACTGTTGCTAGCTAGCTGTCTCAAAAACAGCTAGTAGCAGTCACTTGCATGTATTTCATAGAATAAAAGGGATACAATAGTATTAAAAATCGATGGACTGATGTCCTCTTCTTTTGATTTTCCGTTTTCTCAAGCCATGTAAATGGTCACTATTATGATTATAGTGAGTCTTTGTTGTGAAATGGACCAGAGTAATCAATTTGGCAAGGATAGAGCAGATGGAAAAGCCATTATGCTCCATTGGATTCTGTCAGGTATGGAAAGAGCATATCATGTTAGTTTAGGATGCTAGAACGAATTAATTTTGTGAAAGACATTGGGGATAGTGGGCAACGATTTTCTCATTAGATAGATATTTTCAACAAGAGTCTGAGCATGCATAAAACCAAATTGAAATTATCCCATAAGCTTTGCTTTGATTATGTAATAACAGAATAAAATCTTGTCAGGAAAAAATAATTCTTATTGAACAGCCAAAAGGGGAAAACAACCATTTCATAGTAATATAGCTTCACTGTCATTATGTTTGCAAGCACACCCTCATTTACCAAAAATAATGCATAGCTTCACCACAAGGAATTCGGCCTTTCCCAGCACTGAGAATTCATTGCTAAAAGCCCATAAATCGCCACAAAAAATGAAAAGTAGCGATTCTCCCGTCGCTGTAGGTTGGTTGCCAAAGATCAGATGCTGATACTTTCAATTGTCGATTCACTGTAAAAAGTTGCAAAAAACTTTTGTTGCAACGCTATCTAACCTGTCGCAAATATGCATGCACGCGCTGCCTCCACCAGCTAACCTTTTGCGTTGCAAAAGCATAGATGCTTCGTTTGTAAATTGCCGCATAAAAAGAATAATCGCTGCAAGTAATGTTTGTTTTGCAGCATTAGAAGTCATTGATGGGAATGAGAAAGGTTTTTTACGTCTGTCAGTGTCGCTGCAAATATTTTATTGCATCGTTCCACGCTCTGTCGCAAATATGCAGTAGACGCTGGAAAAAAACCCTCCACCAGTTGACGCATTGTGTTGCAAAAACTTGAAAGCAGCCAGAGTAAATCACTGAAATTGATTGCTATTTTTGCAGCGTATGGAACAATTGCTCAGAAAAAGAATTTGTAGCGGCAGTTCTTCTCGCCAGGACAACAATTTATCGCCGATATAAAGTACTTATTTGTAGCGTTGCCCATGATCGTTGAGAATGGAAATTTTTTGCGTTGGTCATTATCGCTGGAAATGTCATATGTATATCAGTTAAGCATATTGTGGCCTAATAGCAGCTTTTTTGGATTCTCACTGGAAAAAGTGCCACTTCCTGATTCTTAAAGCATGCATGCAGTCATGACCTTTTCCCAGCCAAATGGTGATTTCGCTGCAACAGTCCAATATAGGCAACCATTTTATTTCTAGTAATTCTGAATATGTAAACCAACGTATACATCTATAACTCAATACCATTCATTCATGATCGTGGAATTGCATATTGAAAGGAACCTTGTTGGGACAATTCTGCAGTTACACTACTAGCTGGCACCAGTTTATGAACATGTAGTACCTTTCATAAAGTG
This sequence comes from Juglans regia, assembly GCF_001411555.2. Lineage (NCBI taxonomy): Eukaryota > Viridiplantae > Streptophyta > Magnoliopsida > Fagales > Juglandaceae > Juglans > Juglans regia. The sequence goes on along the minus strand of NC_049916.1, from coordinate 15,557,182 downwards.
ATATAATATTACATAACTAATATTATATCACTTTACTCAGAATAGAATATATATATATACAACGCAACCACAGGCTGGTTTTTCATCTGCCCAAACTATTTGGATCCACAATAAAACATTCCCTGGCTATTAAACACATTCATTCATTCATCAACTGTCATAAATCCACCACTACATTACTTTCCCAGACAGTCAATATTAAGCCATCTATACTAGCCACTGACCAATTACAACACAATAATACCATAGTCAGCCAAATATTCCAAAGTTACATAAACTTGGGCAGGAAGCAAATTAATATGACAACAGGGCTGGCTGAGGCAGCAAATCTTCACTTGAACAGCACTCCATCACAGCAAAAAATGATCTACTACCATGCATCTTGTTGTTGAATTACATCTTCTACATCAAACTGAGGCTTTCACACAACATCTTAGCTCAGGCCTAGCTAAGATGAGCATCAAAATCAGCAAGCCTATCTCGGTTCCTCTTTGAAACCCTCTGCCATTCACATCATGACTCAAGAAAAAGATGTATAAAGAATTGCTCCATCTCCAAAATGCATGACATAGCTATCATCAACCCATTATTAGGCACAACCCACTTAATCTTTCATTATTAGGCACAACCCACTTAATCTTTCATTATTAGACTGCCATCAATATCATTTCTCTAAAATATGTACTATGCACAACACTTCACACAACCCTTACAAAGCAATCCTCATTAATTCAATGCTTTGTTATAGTATTCATTCCCATACATCTAATTAGTACTGATAACTTCCCAAATGTTATTGGCAGCAATTTTACTCTTCATATGTAAGAAGATATTCTCAAAATCAGTATGAATCCCATATAAGGTAAAAGTGAATGTGAGCAAGACATTCAGTTTGATATAAATGGAAAATGCTATAAGCATTACAAGGTATTAAATGGATAACCTTCCACCACAAAATCTTACCTGCATGTATAGTCCACCAAGAGCCTATTGTTATCTTTGTGAAAACCACTATGCAAGCACTTGCTTGTACCTGTAAGTGTAAGTAGAAACATGGGAAGTCATTGTTAGTATTTGAAGGGACATGCTATTTATACTTACAAACTATTCCATACATAATTTGTAACCTGATTTTAGGCTATAAAAAAAAAAAAAAAAGTGCCCAGTGGAATATGAGAATCACCTGATTTCAGATTATGCATGGGCACATACCATATGTCCAGATTATACATATCTTCTAACTACTTAGATCATGGCCCATACCAGACGACATTGATTACAAAATCCTCATCCCAGTTCAAGCATCCAAATATTTTAACACTACTTACAACCACATACTATATCGTCTAACTACTTCATGCACTGATTGCCCTATTAAACATCACAGCGGCATCCCCCAAAAAATCTGTGATGCCCCAAAACATAATTACATATGGGCATTTCACTTCAAAAAACTACACAAAAAATGCCCCCACAAAAGGAAAAATGAATATCCTAGGCAGCTCCCTGAGTCTCTCTCTAAGACTCTCCTTGTGACATTAGGTTGTACAAGCACTTCTCATACTCACATTGCCTCTCCATAAGTACCCTAAAATCTCCCCTTAACTCCTCAAACTGAGTCTTGTAATACTCAGCATCTTTTTTCTATCTTTCCACTTCTTCAACATGACGTTTCTCCCTTTCACGATCTTGTTGTCGTGTAGATGTTGGTATTACCATCTCGCCTAGACCTCTAGCATACCCTGGTCTATGACCTAGTACCTCCCTAAATACAGAAGTTGCTGCCTCTTCAGTTCGTTGCTCAGGTTCTATATCTTTCATCTTGTCAACCATTTGCTTCTGCACAAAGTGTACATAATTGTGTAAATTAAACCATAACTTGTTCGTCACCACAATGACAGTGAAGTTGCTACAGAACCTTAATTGTGTTAATGATAGTACATAAATTCAAGCACTAGGTATATTAAAATGCTCACATAAAGCTCTTATGTCGTGGATGTCACGAATTTGTCTTTACTCCTAGACCAACGGACTTCCTTGTAGAACTTGACCAAGTTTGTTGTAGTCGAACGCTGTGCAACAATGAAGCATAAAGATCAATCTTACATACTAACATTAAATTATTCCTAAATGTTTTCATATTTTACATTATATAGATTTTAAGTCGATCATTCACCTACCCTATTTCAGTTCAGTGTTTTTTACGCGATGACAAAGCAAGCCATTAAATCTTGGCATTAGTGGTTAATAAACTCAAAGTCTCAATGCACATGAATTTTGAGTTTTCCTCACTTTCCACTAAGTGTTAGATTATATAGTGGTCTGTTGGAAGTAAATCCAGGTAGATGCTAATGCCATTAAAACAAGTGGGTTTAATTTGCCTGTATATTTTCACAAATCCCTAGTTCCCTTAAAATTTTATTAGGGTTCCTAATTATACTCATTGAAACTCTAGATCAGAATCTATTTGTCTACTTGTGGTTTGTCCCTGCCTAAATAAAGGTTCTTATGTTTTAGTATTTGACTATTTTTAGTCATGATTAATACGATGATGAAGTTAATAAAGATGCATACCTTCTCCTCCATGACTCTCACAAATGACTTCCTCTCGGAGGTGTGATTGGTTTTCAGCTTGTCACGGTTATCTTTGTTTTGCTTTGACATTTTCTTCAAATAAAATGAAAAATGATAAACTTTGAAGATTGTTCTTTGTGACTGAAACAAATATTTTGACAAACCACAACTATGATAAAAACCATAGTTTTTATGCGTGCATATTACGTTGAATACCTCACTTCCCCATCTATCACATAACTTCACCCAAACTAAATTAGATACCAATCCAGCTGTCCCACCAGCCAATGCTTCATCATGGCTACCATATGACAAATATTTCCTGTGTAGCTGATGGTGGAAAGCGTTGAATCGCTTACGCAACTGTTTCCACACCGCCTATCTATGATCCGCCAACTCCCAATCCGAAATGAAGTCAGCCTAAACATAGTCAAGTACTCATTAGTTCAACCGCATAATCATTTAATACAAGCTAAAGCATAGCAGATGCATGGATTAAATAGAAGCTTACCCGAACACGTTCGATGAGTTCATCTTTCTCTACTGCCGGAACATCAGTCCACCGTGCGTGACTCATGTCTGCATGATGCTTTAATATCCATGTGACCTGTGTGGTGAACATGTTCGCATTCTCACAACACGGGGTTGTTTTCCCATCATTAATTTTAAGTGGTATTTTCCCGTGCTTTCAAAGCTTATCAAACTCAATGCATTTGGCGAGACCTCGTCCACGTCTCTTTGCTGCAACATCTGATGGACTCGGCTCTGAAACAGCTTCACCTACATGGAATATCAAACTTAATTAAGTGTTGCCCTAACTTTTGATTATCAAATTTTAAACCAAACATGTATGTAAATTGTACAATATTTAGCACAATAGGTGAGCATAATAAAAGAATCAACCATTGTCGTCTCTACTTGTTTGCGCATCCAATAGGTGAGCATAATAAAAGAATCAACCATTGTCGTCTCTACTTGTGTGCGCATCCAATATTGGATGCGCAACTTCTGTCTCAGGAACCATGCTTGGAGGCTGCGTAGAATCATCAGAGTTATCCTCGTTGTCATTCTGGTTGGGGTACATGATGAAATTAAAGGAGGATGAGGATGTGGTCGTCTGCTATAAGCCCAAGTGCGTCTGTAGCCTCCACCTCGTCTGTACCCCCTTCCTCGTCCAATTTGTGCCATATGTCTTATACTTGCACCTGCCTATTATAATCACAGGCCAGTTTTCATTAGTGAATATAGACACTTAAAAGAAAAATGAAAGGCCTTTCAGGGTGATTAACTTCTTAAAAATGCTAATTTCTACTGTAATATCTTATAGTACTTGCACCTGCCTATTATAATCATAGGATATATTTCATTAGTGAATATATACACTTAATAGAAAAATGAAGGGCCTATCAGGGTGATTCAACTTCTGAAAAATGCTAATTTCTGCCCATTTAATATGACCTACTAACTAGGGAATAAATTTGAGCACTATGCTTATATATATCCCAATATTACTGGAGCTGTTGGAAAGTGACATGTCATATTGGGTGATACTTTGTCACCCAAGCAGTACGGACATGTCTCCATCTGCAGCTTACTCATGGAAATTACCCTACCGAGTACACCGAATGACATGGTGCTCCATTGACTATGCCAAATTTTGAAGGGAGGCTACCTTTGTGTGTGTGTAATTAAGTTAAGTTAAATTAAGCTGAAGCTGGTGCTAGGTATCAATCATTCATTCATCATATGGATACACAACCTATACAAATAATTACACACATTAGTGACCCATCCATGCATGCATGCATGGGGCACCAAAAATGCCTTTTCCCCTTTGAGGCATGGTATGGACAAATGAGTCATGGGGCAAGCAGGAAAAAAGTTGTCACCAACTCCATGACCTCAAACAAAGTTCCACGTACCTCAAGTTTAGCCAACCACTCGAGTATTGTGTTGCCTGGGTGGGTTCAGATCATTGTTTCTGCAGTATTGTGTTGCCTGGCATGGTTCAGCTCATTGTTTCTGCAAGTAGACAAATGCTACAGTAAAAACAGCCTCCTTTATAGATTTAATATACAACCCATATATTAACAGAGAAACTACCTTTTTCTTGATGAAGAAAATAAATGCCTAATAATATTACCATATGCAGGATATATAGCAACTTTGTGGGTAAAAGGGTGTAACACATACCTGCCACAGAGAAATCTTGCATGACAGCAAGCAAAATAACTCCTCATTGCTGGTACTAGCAATATAATTTCTAGAAGAGAAATCCTGGTTCTCTGCAGCTGAAGTGCACCAAACAAAACCCTTGTAAGATAAATCTTGTGTGGCAGCAAGCAAGAAAACCCCTCACTGCTGGTACTAGCAAGAGTGTAAGAAGAGAAATCCCGGTTTAAGGAAGCTTCATGCACCAAACAAAGCCTCACATGCACAAATAGACGAAACCCCTTGAAGCCATTATCTCCAAGTTGCAAGAATGCCTAGCAGAATCAGAGGCTCACTCTGCTTTTGAAGAGGTGTTGACCGGTATATAGAGTTTCTCAAAGGATTTCGAGTTGGAGTTGCCCACTGGTATACAGAGTTTCTCAAAGGATTTCGAGTTGGAGTCGCCCACCCGTAAGTTTATCTACCCTTTCTCACCCTGATTTGTAGTAAACTGTCACATTGGCCAACTGGTTAGCTGAACTCAGATTTTGTTTATCCTTTCATTTGGCTCAAGGCGGCAACATCACCCGCCCATGCAAAATTCCTCGCCCACAGCTCTTGCCATTCTTAACCTGAATTTACTAACTTATAGTTACTTAAATTTATTTTCGGACCCACTCAATATTCACCTAAAGTAACACTTTTTAACACTTAATTAATCTGCTGATCTGAAATTTCTAAGGTCTCAGCTTGTACTGTAAATTACTTAAATTTGCCCCTCTTGTATCAGCCAATTTCTTAATAAAGTTTTTAGACTTTTTTCATAAATATTTTCTGATGCACCAGTTGCCATTTATAAGTATTACTATTTACTTTTATATAAACAAATATAAATATTTGTATTTGTTATATACATTTCTTATGATTGGATAGGCCTGCCCAATCCTGAAAAATGGGTTCTTGGGAAAGCATGGTAGGGGAAGGTAGGGGTTGTCACCGCCCTATAGAAGCAGAAGTCGGCCATCGGGACCTATATCTGTCGAGTGTGTCGATTGAAAGAGGAAGGGAGACAACTCACAATGCCAGCAAAAAACAATTAATGAGTCCTGCCATTCAAACTTTAATTTTCCGAACATCCAAAGTAGGATTTTGCATGCTCTACTCCCAAAATGCAGAGACTTTCGGCAGCAGATCCGGGTTGGTTGGTTGACCTGGTGCTACTATAGAATCTTATTAATTATTTACAGCACACCTTCTATATCTCCTTCGTCGACTCCTCGTATGGCTTAGCTTACTCTATGTAGTGCGTGTTCGCCACCACACCGGCTAGCTGGTGCATTGGCCTTACCGTAATAGAGCCGAGACGTATGACCCTTCGACTATAACTTCAGATATTTTGTAACAGGCGAAGCCTGGCATTTTGTTTGAAATATAACGTTGGGCTTTATTCATGAATATGATAAAGTGTCAAAAACTACATAATTAAGCCACTAAAATGAAGGATTTGTTTAATCAAAATATGAATGAAGCGCTTAATTATGTAGTAAATTTTAGTACTTGACTCTATGTAAAATTCTGGTATTTTACACTTAAAAAGAGTTGTAATGCAGCTGGTCCACACCATAAATTAATATTCCAAAATTTTACCCTTTTAATTGTTAACACTTCTAATTTTATGTAGGGTATTTTTGGAAGAGCCACACAAATTGAACGTGCAGCACCCAAATACTAAAGCAGCTAGGGATTAGAGACAAAACAAAGAAAAGAAATGAAAGAGGGGATGCACGATCATGGCTTCACAGCGTGGCCTCACAGCAAATCCACTGCAGGAGCTGAAGATGCACTGCAAGAACCTGGGCTGGATCGTGGCCTCAGAGGAACGGGAGCTGGGCGAGACGCGAAAAGCGGACGCACGCACACGGGGCACGCTCGAAACGCGGGCACTCACGCGATGGAGACGAGCTCACGCAGAACCACTCACGCACTCACAGCACCGGCTCAAAACGTAGGAGATGCAGACGTGAAACGCAGGGGCTGAGGCGTGCGCACTGCAGAGAGACGAAACGCACGATCTGGAGGCATAAAACGCAGAGAGGAAGAGAGTATAAAAAGGAAGGATTTTTGGCCGAAAGGGGTCGGCGGTTTTTCTTGGGGATTTTATTTCGTTCGGCGTTCTTCTTCTTCATATTATTTTCCAGTTCATTTTATTTTCCAGTTCTATTGACTGCTATTTCATTTTATTTTCCACCAGTTTGTATGCTTTTGAGTTTTGGATTTCAGCACATTTGAGGGATACAGTATATTTTTATTCAGCAACTTTCCTTTGAAACAGTATTTGATGATGTTAGATTTTAATTTTCTTGAGCATTTTGTTAATCTAGAGATGATAGGCTAGATTTATAGCTTGGGATTCAATGAGTAACCCATGACTATTTGGGATTGGATTTACTTCAACATTTAGTGCTTTTGATGATTAACTTGATGGATTATATCTCAATGTGCATCTAGAAAATATTAGAGTTCTTTGTTCTTGATTTAGATCAATTGTAGACGTAAAGGCACAATTGATACTTGAAGAAGTAACATGACTTTAATGTTTTTCTTTCACTTTTCTATGATTGTTATATAATTTGTCAAGTAGTTTTATTAAAATAAAATTGTGGTTCATTGCTATATTATCTGACTATGATTTCTAGGAATGAGAGAATGGTTGAGAGGAAATGAAAAGAGAAGTAAATCCATCACCAAATTAGTGGGCGAAAATTACATCCCAAGTGTTTGTTTAATTGTTTCTTACTAGTTTAAGTCAACTTCCACACGATTTCTTTAAATCTCTTTAATCTTAGCAATTTTAGAAAAATAGATTCTCTTTTATTTTCAGCTTTACTTATGCTTGAACGTCCCGACAATTTCACTCATAATTCATTCTACACTCCCTTAGTAAATAGCCACATTTAGGTGTCAATATTGTTAGTGGTTAAGTTTAGAAATTTATTTCTCTTTGCTTATTATTTTAAACTTTCGTGTCACTCTAAACGGTAATATGTGGTCTTGCGAAAATGAAATGTTTGCTAAATTCTCATTGTCCCTGTGAATTCGATCTTGGGATTTACCCTTGTATTACTTTGACAGCTTCTACGCTTGGAAGTCGAAATTAAAAGCTGATCAAGTTTTTGGCGCCGTTGCCGGGGACAACTGGTGTTTAGCAAAGCATTCTCATATTGTTGAGAAGACGTTTGTAGCGTTATGAACCTCTTCACAACTTGGGTGACATTTCTCTTAACTTTATTTTTTTCATTATTTTTTTCTTTGTTTTGTTGTTGTTTGTCTTTCATATTATTTTATTTTCTGTTCTTGTTTGTATGACTGGTTGGACTAGGGACCAAACTTCTCGGTTGGTTAGGACAGAATCACAAGCATATTTTACCTCAGCATCACTTTCTCTTGAGTCATCTTCTGACACTAATAGTACCATGGCTGAAAATGAGAATCATGATCGGGAAGTAGTGAATCAGAATAGGACACTTAGAGATTATTTACAACCTGTTAGAACTAGCACCCCCTCATGCATAATCCTACCTTTGAATGCAAATGTCTTTAATTTCAAACCTGGAATGATTCCATTAATTCCACATTTTCATGGCATGGATTCCGAGAATCCGTACCTTCATATCAAAGAATTTGAAGAGGTTTGTTCTACATTCATGGACCCAACATGCACTGAGGAGGTTATTAGACTAAAGTTGTTTCCATTTTCCTTGAAAGATAAGGCTAAAACGTGGTTAAATGCATTAAGACCTAGATCTATAGGCACATGGTAGGAAATGCAAACTGAATTTTTGAAAATTTTTTTTCCAATACATAGGACAAATGCACTTAAAAGACAAATCATGAACTTTACCCAAAAAGATTCTGAAACTTTTTATCAAAGTTGGGAAAGGTTCAAGGATCTTTTAAATGCTTGTCCTCATCATGGTTATGAAAATTGGCGTTTGATAAGTTTCTTTTATGAAAGTTTGACACCTAAAATGCGCCAATTTGTACAAACCATGTGTAATGGAGAATTTTTTGACAAAGAGCCTGAGGAAGCATTTGAATATTTTGATTACCTTGCTAAAAATACTCAATCTTGGGACACAACTGATGTGCATGATAGGTCTAGGCAAGTTGAGTCTGGTCATGGAAAATACACTTTAAAAGAAGATGATGATTTGCGTGCTAAGATAACCTTATTGTCTAGAAAAATGGAAGCTATGAAATTGAAAAAGGTAAATGAAGTGCATGCTGTCCATAAAAATCAGAGAAGTGTAGAATATATGAGGATCATGGGCATTCAACTAATGAGTGTCCCACTATCCCCGCATTCAAAGAGGTATTGTTGGACCAATCTAATGCTGTGAATATGATACAAAAACCATATTCTGGTCCTTATTCTAATTCTTATAATCCAGGATGGAGAAACCACCCAAATTTTGGGTGGAGGAATGACCAGCAATTAGCTCCAGCAGCCTTGGCTCCAGGACCCTCTCAACTCGCAATTCAAGCACCTCCAATGCAAAAGAAGGGACTTGAGGAGACGATGCATCAATTGTCAAACACCTTGCAGCAGTTTATGCAAGGTCAAGCAACAATCAACAATCAAAACTCTCAAGCGATAAATGACATTCGGAGCACACTTACAAAGATGACTACGGCTTGGAGCTCTCAAGAGAAAGGAAAACTTCCTGCACAACCTCAACCCAATCCACAAAGTCAGCCACCACAAGGAGCGGTTGAGAGTTCAAATGTGAGGCAAGTGAAGGCGGTCACTACTTTGAGAAATGGTAGGGTGGTGAACATTCCAGCTCAAGGTTCAGACAAGGCTGGTAAGGTCTCTAAACTTGTACCAAATGAGGCTAAAAATGGTGAGTTTGAACAAAATGAAACTGAAACTGAAAAGATTTCATGTCCTGTACCTGCTCCTTTTCCTCAAAGATTGGTTCCTCTGCATAAAGAGAAACACCAATCTGAAATTTTAGAAATATTCAAGCATGTTAGGATTAATATCCTTTTGTTGGATGCTATTCAACAAATTCCTGCATATGCTAAGTTTCTAAAAGATTTGTGTACGGTTAAAAGAAAATTAAATGTGCAAAAGAAAGCTTTTCTTACTGAGCAGGTCAATGCCATAATTCAGAGTAATACCCCACCAAAATATAAAGACCCCGGTTCACCAACAATTGCTTGTGTTATAGGAAGTTCAAAAATTGGTCAAGCATTGTTAGATCTAGGTTCAAGTGTGAATTTGCTGCCTTATAATGTTTATGAGCAACTTGGTTTGGGGGAATTAAAACCAACTCCTATCATTTTACAACTAGCGGATAGGTCTATTAAAATGCCAAGATGAGTTGTTGAGGATGTCTTGGTTCAAGTGGATAAATTCTTTTATCCCATTGATTTTGTTGTGTTGGATGTTCACTTGACACCAAAATCTTCTTTTCAAGCACCTGTGATTCTTGGGAAACCTTTTCTTGCTACTTCAAATGCATTAATAAATTGTAGGAATGGTGTTTTAAAGCTGAGTTTTGGGAACATGACCATTGAACTAAATATTTTCAATATTTGTAGGCAACCTCAAGACTTGGAAGATGTACAAGAAGTGAATTTGTTGGAAAGCATCCTTGAGGAGGTGACTTATTTGGCATATCAGCCCACTAACCTGCTGTTTGAGTTAGAAAATTTTTGTGAACTCCTCACTGATGACACCCCCATTGATGTTTCTCATGTTTTTAATGCAGAAAATAAATTGGAAACTAAATGGAGGCCAAAGATTGAGCAACTCCCACCGTTGACTGCAAGTTTGAAGCCTTCAGCAAATGAAATCCCAACCCTAGAGCTGAAGCCATTGCCAAATGACTTGAAATATGCATTTCTGGGACCGGACAGCACCTTCCCAGTGGTGATTTCAGCCCAACTCTCTCATGATCAAGAAGGGAAATTGATGGAAGTCTTAAAGCAACACAAAGGTGCCATTGGGTGGACAATCACAGATATAAAAGGTATAAATCCTCTTGTGTGCACTCATAGGATTTACTTAGAGGAAAATGCTAAAGTTTCTAGGGAGATGCAAAGGAGATTAAATCCTACCATGAAAGAGGTGGTAAAAACAGAGATTTTAAAATTACTTGACGTGGGAATCATCTACCCTATTGCAGACAGCAAGTGGGTAAGTCTCATTCATGTAATTCCAAAAAAATCTGGGCTTACCATTGTGAAAAATGAGAAAGATGAACTGATTCCTACTAGGATTTCTACTGGTTGGCGAATGTGTATAGATTATAGGAAGTTGAATGCCGCCACTAGGAAAGATCATTTCCCTTTGCCATTTCTTGATCAAGTGCTAGAAAAGTTGCGGGTCATGATTTCTATTGCTTTCTTGATGGATATTCTGGTTTTTACCAAATAGAAATAGCACCCGAAGATCAAGAGAAAACAACTTTTACTTGCCCGTTTGGCACTTTTGCATTTAGAAGAATGCCTTTTGGACTATGTAATGCACCGGCTACTTTCCAAAGATGTATGCTTAGTATTTTTAGCGACATGATTAAAAACTGTTTGGAAATATTCATGGATGATTTTTAAGTATTTGGCAGTTCTTTTGATGCATGTTTGACTAACTTACAAGCTGTTTTAGCCAGGTGTGAAGAGAAGCATTTGCTTCTCAATTGAGAAAAGTGTCATTTTATGGTTCAACAAGGCATAGTGCTTGGTCACATAGTCTCATCACAAGGTATTGAGGTCGATAAAGCTAAGATTGAACTTATTTCCAAACGTCCTATACCCAAAACAGTAAAAGAAATCAGATCATTTCTTGGGCATGTTGGGTTTTATAGGAGATTCATTCAAAATTTTAGTTCTATCTCTAAGCCTTTGTGTGAGTTACTTATGCATGATGTTGCTTTTGAATGGACCTCTTCTTGTCAAGATGCTTTTGATAAGCTGAAAATTTTGCTCACCACAGCCCCTATCATGCAACCCCCTGTTTGGTCTATTCCTTTTGAGATAATGTGTGATGCTAGTGATGTAGCCATAGGAGCTGTTCTTGGACAGCGTAGAAATAAGTTCCCACATGTCATTTCTTATGCAAGTAGAACTTTAAATGGAGCCCAAAGAAATTATTCTACCACAGAAAAGGAATTGCTTGTTGTAGTTTTTGCATTAGACAAGTTTCGAACTTATATTCTTGGTTCTCCTGTGGTTGTTTTTACTGACCATGCAGCGTTAAAGTACTTATTGTCGAAGAAGGATGCTAAATCACGTTTAATCCGATGGATTCTTCTTCTCCAAGAATTCAATCTTATCATCAAAGAGAAGAAGGGTGCTGAAAACGTAGTTGCCGACCACTTGTCTCGGCTTACATTTGCTGAAAAGGATCACACTATCCCTATCCTTGACTCTTTTCCTGATGTACAATTAATGTCAGTTGAAAATTTGCCTTGGTTTGCTGACATAATTAATTTTTTGGTTACAGGACAAACTCCACCCCATTGGAGGGCTCAAGACATACAAAAATTCAAGCATGAGGTAAAGTCATTCTTCTATGATGATTCTTACTTGTTTAAATATTGTTCTGACCAAGTCATAAGAAAATGTGTGCCTGATCATGAGATACAAGCTGTTCTTTCTTTTTGTCATATTGAGGCTTGTGGGGGGCATTTTTCTGCAAATAAAACTGTTGCAAAAATTTTACAAAGTGGGTTTTATTGGCCACATATGTTTAAGGATGCGTATAATTTTTGCAAAACTTGTGAGCCATGTCAAAAACTAGGCACAGTTACTAAGAGAAATATGATGCCTTTACAACCCATTTTGGTCATTGAGATTTTTGATTGTTGGGGGATTGATTTTCCATCTTCTTTTGGTTATTTGTATATCCCCGTGGCAGTTGATTATGTTTCTAAATGGGTTGAAGCCATTCCTTGTAAAACAAATGACCATAAGGTTGTGCTTAAGTTTTTGAAGGAAAGCATTTTTGCTAGATTTGGCATGCCTAGAGCTATCATTAGTGATAATGGAACTCATTTTTGCAACAAACCATTTGCTGCCCTCATGAAAAAAATATGGTATACACCATAAAGTTTCCACTCCATATCACCCGCAAACGAATGGGCAAACTGAATTAGCTAATAGGGAACTTAAGCACATCATAGAAAAAACAGTCAACCCCAATAGAAAAGATTGGTCTTTAAGGCTTACTGATGCGCTTTGGGCTTATAGGACAGCCTTTAAAACCTCTCTTAACATGTCTCCTTATCGCTTGGTCTATGGAAAGGCATGTCACCTTCCCGTTGAGCTTGAACATAAGGCATATTGGGCTGTTAAACAATTTAATTTTTCTATTGACCATGCTGGTTCTGTGAGAAAATTTCAGATTTCAGAATTGGATGAGCTTAGGCAAGATGCATATGACAATTCTAAATTGTCGAAAGAACGCATGAAGGTATTACATGACAAGCACATCCAAAGAAAGAATTTTGAGCCCAATGAGCAAGTCTTACTTTACAATTCCCGCCTCCATCTATTTCAAAGTTAATGGCCAACGACTTAAACATTTTTTGGCAAAACTTGCACATGAGGATACTTCCATTCCTTTAGAAGATCCCACTTATTCTCATGGTCCTTAGCTCATTCTTGTTTTATTTTAATTTTTTTCTTCTCTTTCTTTTCCTTTTATTTTTCTGCTTTTATTTGTTTCAGTTCTATGTTTTGTTCTTTATTTCTTTTCCTTTTTCTTTAGTATATCTTTTCAGGTTCAGCTCTGTTTATTCCTTTATGGTTTCATTTTTATGTTCACAATCCTTTCAGCCATCTCAGGTATTTTTCTTCGGCCCTATTTTCTTTCATGCCTTGTTTTATTCATGATTTGCATTGAGGACACTACCCATTTTTAGTTGGGGGGTAAGGAGAGCCTTCTACCATTAGTCTCTCAGGATTAATTATTGTGGGGTTTGAATTTTTTTGTTGCTACCAAGCTACTGTTTTCACACTTCTCTACTTAAGATCAGATGGTTGCAGTTTTGGGCTACACTAATTCCCATTAGTTAGTTTTAAGTTTGACACTTGACCTTATGATATGTCTTAGCAACTCAAACTTGGGAAAATTACTTCAAAGCTATTGATTGATGACCTTAATTGACACAAACATATACTTTTTGTGGTTTGTTTGATGACAATCAGTGGTTTCTTCTAAGCAACTAGCAAGAACTACAATGAACTATATCTTAATGGCTTAGGAAAAGCGTGATGAAAAAAAAAAAAAAAAGTTTGTAAAAGTACATGAGAAAAGGGACAAGCTAGAGATCATGCACAAAAAAAAAAAATGGTGCAAGTACATTGGAAAAGGCTGCCTATCACCGGGATCTGTTAAAAAAAAAAATGGGTCTTTCAAAGTGTGATAGCGTGAAAGCCGCCAACGTAATGGTTTTGAATTGGAGTGAAGGCCTTTTGGTTTTTCTTGAAAAAGTTGCTAAGCTGAAACTATTGTGAGAAATCTTGAAACTAACAAATGGAAATCTGTTCACACACTTGGTGCACTCAAAGATCTTCAGCTTAAGTACATTTCCCTTGTTTGAGCTCTTGAGAATTTTATAAGCTTTTGTGTTGAGCTAAAACTAGACTTTACTATATTCTAATGCCCATGATTTCAATATGATTAATCTTTTGTAGAGATTTTTGAGTTTAGTAGCTCATTTTTGGAACCTACAAAATTTTTATCGCATTGTTTGCTAGACACTAGCAAAAAGCTAGTTGGGGGGTGTGATAAAGTGTCAAAAACTACATAATTAAGCCACTAAAATGAAGGATTTGTTTAATCAAAATATGAATGAAGCGCTTAATTATGTAGTAAATTTTAGTACTTGACTCTATGTAAAATTCTGGTATTTTACACTTAAAAAGAGTTGTAATGTAGCTGGTCCACACCATAAATTAATATTCCAAAATTTTACCCTTTTAATTGTTAACACTTCTAATTTTATGTAGGGTATTTTTGGAAGAGCCACACAAATTGAACGTGCAGCACCCAAATACTAAAGCAGCTAGGGATTAGAGACAAAACAAAGAAAAGAAATGAAAGAGGGGATGCACGATCATGGCTTCACAGCGTGGCCTCACAGCAAATCCACTGCAGGAGCTGAAGATGCACTGCAAGAACCTGGGCTGGATCGTGGCCTCAGGGGAACGGGAGCTGGGCGAGACGTGAAAAGCGGACGCACGCACACGGGTCACGCTCGAAACGCGGGCACTCACGCGATGGAGACGAGCTCACGCAGAACCACTCAGGCACTCACAGCACCGGCTCAAAACGTAGGAGATGCAGACGTGAAACGCAGGGGCTGAGGCGTGCGCACTGCAGAGAGACGAAACGCACGATCTGGAGGCATAAAACGCAGAGAGGAAGAGAGTATAAAAAGGAAGGATTTTTGGCCGAAAGGGGTCGGCGGTTTTTCTTGGGGATTTTATTTCGTTCGGCGTTCTTCTTCTTCATATTATTTTCCAGTTCTATTGACTGCTATTTCATTTTATTTTCCGCCAGTTTGTATGCTTTTGAGTTTCGGATTTCAGCACATTTGAGGGATACAGTATATTTTTATTCAGCAACTTTCCTTTGAAATAGTATTTGATGATGTTAGATTTTAATTTTCTTGAGCATTTTGTTAGTCTAGAGATGATAGACTAGATTTATAGCTTGGGATTCAATGAGTAACCTATGACTATTTGGGATTGGATTTACTTCAATATTTAGTGCTTTTGATGATTAACTTGATGGATTATATCTCAATGTGCATCTAGAAAATATTAGAGTTCTTTGTTCTTGATTTAGATCAATTGTAGACGTAAAGGCACAATTGATACTTGAAGAAGTAACATGACTTTAATGTTTTTCTTTCACTTTTCTATGATTGTTATATAATTTGTCAAGTAGTTTTATTAAAATAAAATTGTGGTTCATTGCTATATTATCCGACTATGATTTCTAGGAATGAGAGAATGGTTGAGAGGAAATGAAAAGAGAAGTAAATCCATCACCAAATAAGTGGGCGAAAATTGCATCCCAAGTGTTTGTTTAATTGTTTCTTACTAGTTTAAGTCAACTTCCACACGATTTCTTTAAATCTCTTTAATCTTAGCAATTTTAGAAAAATAGATTCTCTTTTATTTTCAGCTTTACTTATGCTTGAACGTCCCGACAATTTCACTCATAATTCATTCTACACTCCCTTAGTAAATAGCCACATTTAGGTGTCAATATTGTTAGTGGTTAAGTTTAGAAATTTATTTCTCTTTGCTTATTATTTTAAACTTTCGTGTCACTCCAAACGGTAATATGTGGTCTTGCGAAAATGAAATGTTTGCTAAATTCTCATTGTCCCTGTGAATTCGATCTTGGGATTTACCCTTGTATTACTTTGACAGCTTCTACGCTTGGAAGTCGAAATTAAAAGCTGATCAGAATACAACCCAATATTATAGAGAACTAAATCAGAGATTCAAGGGCATAATCTTTGTTCTCGATGTTGTTTGACTATGGTTTGCAATGAGAGGCAAATTCTATGCAGACACTACAGAGAGTGTGAATCACTTCTTAGATTTACTTGAATTAATTAAACATTGCTATGTGCTTTGGATATGACTAATGATTACTCTTTTTTTTCTTTTTTATGACTAATGATTACTAACAAGTGCATTTTTGCCCACATGAATATTATGGTTAGGGTGATTCAAACATAGAAGCACATGAGGACGATATTGCCATTTATTCAGCTTGAAGGAGTGGAGCATAAGATTAACTTCCTCCGATCAGACGCCTCTTCAATTCTAACTTATCTAACTAATTACCACCGTATGGGTGTAGCATTATCCACTTGTTGATGATGGTTTGCGTAGACTTCTATGCGTACAATTTAGACTTGTACAATATTTGATAATTAAATGTAATATTAGAATAATGAACAAGCTTGTTAAAAGAGCCTTACAATGTAACCCCATGATCATAGTAGATTAATGAAATTTCAATTGGAGTGTGGCACGTAAAACTCTCCAATTAAACTAGCTTTAATTTTGACAACAATTATTTATTATTAAAAGGCTTGAAGGCAAGTCCTGATCCCTCTGATTATATCTCAATTACTCTACTAATCTCACAAAAATACTTTAATCCAAATGCCAATAGGCTTGAGCCTAGGAATTAGATAGCTTCAATCAAACATTTCCTCCATAAATAAATCGGTATTTGTGGCATTGCAGTACTCTTGAGCTTGAGTTAATGTGTGGCTCGCATCCAACAAGAGTAAACAAACTCAGGTGAATAGTTTTAATAAGTATTCACAATTTGTTATTAAATGCTTCATATGGGTTTCGTTCATCACCACAGCCTCTTATTTCTTTTTATTTTTTTAAACTTTTGTGCACACATTAACTACGTTGACTTCATGTATCTACATGTCAGAACTTCTCACATATCTTCCACTTGCAGGTTCAATATATTTACTGGATGTGTAAGCGTAGGACTTGTGTTAACTTCATGGCAATAAAACTGAACGTGTGTTGGGTTTCATCACATTCTAATCTTGTGATTAAAAGCAGGGAAATCTTGGAATTCAGATTTCCCAAAGTACCAATCTTGGATTCATAGTTTTCCAATCCTCAATCCAGATTGTACTAATCAATCTGCGCATAAGAGTATTAGCATTGGTCTATGCATATGCATATGCAAAGTCATATTTGTATAATATGACCTTAAAATCTTTCACATTGGCTTATGCATATCCAAATATTTAGCTACCTATGAACAGTTCTTATCCAAATTTGGATAATCACTATTCACCCTACAAATCATATTTTAATCATTATTTTCTCTCCTCCCACTCTCTCTCTCACACAATCATTTCTTTTTCTCCCTCATTCAACAACACAACAAATCTTCACTTGCACATTCATTTTATTATTATAATATATTATATATATTTTTTCATTTTATTATATTTTTAATATAATATATAAAAAAATTATATTTTTTATTATTGCATTTGTATTATTAATGTCAAATGTATGTAGTGGATGCTAATTGCAAAATATATATAAAAAAATTGATTTTAACAAAAAATTAATAAGAATAAAATAATAATATTTTATTATTATTTTGTCTCAAATATGCATAAGCCAATGTGAGAATTTTTCTTGAATGGCAAAGTGGATATGCAAAAGAGGTGATTTTGCATATGCATATACATAGACTAATGCTAATGCTCTAAGCATGCCCATGTTGCCCAAACCAGCATGCCCTTATTAAGTCAATACTTCATTTCCTAAGCAACTTGCAAAAAAAGAAAAAAAAAAGAGCATACCAACTAATAAAAAAAAAAGTCATTATATCTGGAATGCCATCGCATACATTAGATCTAGAGTTTCTCTTTCATTAGACACTTGATGGTTAATATACAAATCATTCATATTAACAATACAAGAGCATATAAAAAGGAGGGGCTCCAACCACGCTTTCACATCTCCCACATGAATATTGATGGACCTGCCACATGTGGAGAATACCTCCAAATGAATTATCGTGATTAATTTTTTTTATAAGCTAGCACCTCGAAATTAAATCTCTATTGCAATATCAAATAATATGCAAGAAGAGTTTAAATCAATGCTACCTATGATGCAGGTAGCCATTAGAATCACTTACAAGTGCATTAGAACTTATTTGCATTCATCCAACTGTCTTTCCAATGCACCAAGTTTAAAGTCTCCTATCACCAACGGTCTTTGAAAGGGCCAGCAGCATAATACAAATACTTATATAGCTAGGATGAAATTGTATATTCATCCGAGCTATATCGGAAGACCAGCTCGTGTTAATTAAGGATGATGAATTTGCACAGAAAAACTGAAATTCTTACAAGTGCAAGTTGAAGTTAAGGAAATTAACCTTAACTCAGGAATTCTTCAATTGAGTTTTTCTAGTCAGAAAGAGAATCTGACGATGTGGCTAGATCCTCCAGGTCAGAGCAATAACTATCACCAACTCCATCATCTGTGTAACGCCTTAGTCTCACAGGGATCGAAGAGTTACTCCCTATAACTTAAAACTCACAATTCATCAATGTATTTATAGACTCTAAAATATAAAGTCATCAGAATACTACAGAATCTCTCAATAAAAATCCACCACTTATCAGAAATCTTCTATGAGTAAACCACTATGCTTAAATAATCATCTCAATGATGCTCCATAATTCTGATCCTTAGCTAGACTATTCAAAATCATCTGAAAAATATATGGAGATAAGGGGTGAGTTATCAACAACTCAAGTAAGCAGAGGACATATACTAGTGTGTAAACATGAGCATTTACAGAGTTCAGAATACAGAACAAAAATATTTTATTTCAGAATGCAGAATCAGAATAATGTTTTCAAAATGCAGCGTCAGAACATGTTATCAAAAATATCAGAGCGAAAGTTCGAAAATATTCATAATCAAAATCCCTTTGGCATAGTATAAACTGAAACATCACATCTTATCTTATCATATCAGAACAAATACCATGTTTAACCCCCGTGGTAGGGTTGTGCAAACCCCGGTAGCTAACCGAGCAGAAACAGAATGTGAATCTTCCCCTTATTCATTCTCGGAGCTCCGAGTGTGCACATAGGAAAGACCACATAGAAAACCACTTTGTTTCCAAAGTGGTGCACCAGAAACAGAAAAGTTGGTACCAACCCGAACAGAGGCCACAGTTTTACACCCGTGGTGAGGTCAGAACAGAACAGAAACAGAAACAGAATGTTATGCCAGAGGTTCTCAGAAATCACATAAGATCATATCAAAGTACAAAAAATCTTTAGAACATAACAAAATCATTACACAACATAATTTATGCACAAAATTTCATATTCGCTCTCTTTTTCAAAGTTCAGAAACAGAATGTCAAAAATAAGCTCATGTCTACACCAGTCATGACAGAAAATAATTTTTTCTTAAACAGAATCTCATGAGTAATGCAGAACAAATAACTGAGGCAGTTCAAATTTCTTTTCAACATCAAATATGTATATTTTCCAAAAGTAACCTCAGCTCATTTTATTTTAAATGCAAAGTCTAGCATAGGAACCCCGCTTACTTGAACTTCTCAGCTTTTCAGATTCTTTCCTCAAAATGTAATTAACAATCGTCACCTATCAAATAATCAAGTAATTCCCCATAAATTTCTAATCAACCACTTGTTTCGATATTTAATCCTAAACTTCTAAAATAACCTACTTAATTCCTCAAAACCTAAAATTTCATAACCTTAAAATATATCATCTTTTTTTTCTAAAATCACCAATGTCCAATTGATAACTTCAACTAAAAATATTTTAAAAATCTAACTTATTTATTAATGAAAACAACTTATGAAGTTTAATACTGGATAATATAATTATCCCAAAATATTTTAAAAATAAACCATAACAATTTTTAAATAGACTAAATCATATCTAAAATGTAAAAAATAACATTACACCAATATTGTTTACTTTTAAAATAAAACTTTACTTAATAACATGTTAAAATAATTTTCTGTAATCATAATTAAATAACAGTGTACTAATACATAATAAAAGAATAAAAGTCCATTAATATAAAATGTAGTAAAGGGTATTACTGTAATTTCAATTAATTCTTTAAAAACTAACAAAACAAACCTACGTATATCAACAAAACA
Source organism: Juglans regia (assembly GCF_001411555.2). Taxonomy (NCBI): domain Eukaryota; kingdom Viridiplantae; phylum Streptophyta; class Magnoliopsida; order Fagales; family Juglandaceae; genus Juglans; species Juglans regia. Next base: position 15,536,709 of record NC_049916.1, on the reverse strand, counting down.
TGCACGGTAGGGCTTACTCATGGAGGAAAACAAGCGGCAGCGTGCGATGGCTGGACTGGGTAGGCAGTGGCGACGCGGCTGGAGAGCAGGCGTGCGGCGGACATGCTGTCAAGCTGGGTTAAGCACGGGAGAGGGAGAAAATGGAGAGTGAGAGACAAAGAGATGGAGAGGGAGATTACGCACCATGTGGCGTGCATGGAGGCTTCGGACGGTGGCGCTGGACATCACTGGGCAGTGGAGGACTGATTTCCAGCGGGTGATAGCGGCCCGGGGTGAGGTGGCGACGGCTGCACGCAGCAACCCTCCTAGTGGTTGGGTAGCCCATAGAGGAGCCTTACGTAGTGGAGAAAAATGGCTCTGTTTTGATGATCAAAAACAGGGGATGACTTCTCGTGGCTGCTAGTGGTTGGCATCGTGTGCATGGTGCAGATACGATGGCTTACGGTTGCACGAGGGGCTAGGCAATGACTGGTGGCTTCTGCCGTGCAGGGGAAAGACTCGCACTGGGTGGTTTCCGTTCGGCTAAGTGCACAGGTCGTTGGCTTTTCTGATGCAGTAATGCCAAGTTGCATCTCGGGATGGCTCTCTTGCGGCAGTGGAGTGGTGGTTGAAGAGGATAGCAGGGGCTGGACCTTGAGAGGCGTAGGTATCGGCGTGAACTGTGTTTGGTGGCTTCACGTCACGAGGATTAGCTTTGGGTGTGGCGGTTTACTGGATGCAAACCGAGCCCTTCGGTTGGTGTTTTATGGAGAAGGTGGTGGCTGGTTGCGGTCTGTACTGAGGTTCACGATGTGGGTGGTCTTTTTCCTAGTGGCTGAGAACCGGACTGGAGGGTGGTGCTACTTGCAAAGAGGAGTGGTTGGCTACGGTTTTGCGTGGCAGGGCAGCGGCATGAGGTTTCTTCATGCTGGAAGTATGTGTGCATTTATATTGGTGATTGAACAAAAACAAGAAACCCTAGAGGGATGAGGGAGACGTGTGTACGGATGAAAACTGAGTTGTGCGTGTGTATGGAGTGGATAAAAAAAAACATTAGAGACGTGTGTGATCATGGATGCTGTGGACGAGAGGGAAAATTAAGGGGAAAAAGAAAAATAGACGAAGAGAATGAAACGTGCGGAAGTTAACATGTGAAAATAAAATAATGATAATAAAATAAAATAGAATAAACTAAAACAAAATAACTAAATAAATAAAAAAAAAACAAATTGAGCTTCAATGGGTCCGGGTGTTACAGTCTGAACCGAATGTTGCCTCGGCGTTGTCAATAAAAGCCCCGCCTAGTTGGTGCTGAGTGGACTTCACATTCATTGTTGACAAATCAAACTCGGTTGGTTCTATATCAAGCCTATGTAGTGGAGTTGCCACGCCAACATCAGCACATTCAACATTTCTGTGTACACTTTCAGATTCATCGTCTTGATAGGCATCACCGTCATTTCAGATTCATGGTTCTCGGACATATGCACTTGTGAGATGTCATATACATTCCTATTTGTGAACTTTTGTACAACATACCAACTACCTTTAACCCTTTTATCCTTGATGTAAAAACATTGTTCAGCTTGGCATGCCAAGACAAACGGTTCATCCTTGTACCACATCCGGTCGACATTGATAGTAGTCATATGTGTATCCACTTGGACACCTCGTTTTGGATCACCAACATCAAACCATTCACATTTAAACACATAGACACGATGCCATCCCATGTAATGTAACTCAACAACATCATTTAGAACACCATAGAAGTCTAAATTGTTTGATTGGTCATCACCAGTTACTAACACACCTGAATTTTGAGTCTGTCTACGTTGCTCTTGATTCTTTGTGTGGAACCTTTTTCCATTCACTATGCAAGCAGCGTACGATGCAACACAACGGTTAAGGCCGCACGCTAAAGCATATAGATCGTCAGGCACTTCACCAGGGTTATCTTTACGCTGAGTTTGAACCTGGCAAATTAAGGTTAAATGTCGATCAAATCTTTTTTTATACAACGATAAAGAATTAGTTGTGCAACATTGAAGATTATGCACTAACTATATAGACAAGTTGGGCAACCTACACGTTTCTTGAACCATGAAGGGAACTCTCTTTCATGAGTTCGCTCGACGTCGGTTGGGTTCTTTTCCTTACATATTCCATAGTGCTCCCTGCACACATGGAAAGAACAAATACGCATTAGATCTTGGATGTGTAATATACCACCAATGTCAATATACCACCAATGTCAATGTGTAGTAGCCAAAATAACATCTTAACTGAGTTGGTTAAAGAAGCAAATAGATGGAAAGGATAAAATGGGGTAAAGATGCATACTCTATGTAGCTAACAATCTCTATGTAGTTGTTAAGCAAGAACCAATGAGCTGAGGTGAATAGTTTTGGATCTAATTCCACAAATGATGCCATACCCAATGGAAGAACTTTCTGGGTGAAAATCTTAAACCCATCTCTCCCATCCTCTTCACCAATGTCAATGTTGCGATCAGGTCGGTTGAACCACGTCTCAACATCTTCAAGATACATTGAGAAGAAAGTCAAGCATTCAACGTGAATATAGGCTTCTGCTATTGATCCTTCTGGATGAGCCTTATTCTTTACATACCGTTTGAATTTCCCAAGATACCTCTCAAATGGGTATATCCACCTATATTGAACAGGGCCTGCAAGCAACGCCTCACGGGGTGTAACAGCCCGCTAGAAATTCATTGGTAGAATTTCTATTGACTTTAGGAATCTCGTAAAAACAATCAACCAATCGCACAGGTTTTAATCTGTCAACATAGTCAGTTTTATCACTCACTATGGTGCTAGAAATATGAGTTTTATTTAGTTGAGATAGTTAGAAGTGTCAGAATGCATTATGGTCTACGCCATTAGACTCAATTGATTATTTAGAATTTTGTGGCGCAATAAGTTTATTTTCATATTTTTAGATGAAATGCCTATTTGAAATGCCTATTTTCAAAATCACAGTGTGGAATGTCCAAATTTAGATTAGAGAAGTTTTATTTAGACACTTGGCAAGATCTTAGCCACACTTAGTGAATAATATTAGACACTTGGCACTATGAGGAACGTTTGATGGATTTGAAGGAATCAATGTGTGAGATCATGCCACTTAAGCAAAACTTTGTTTCTTCTGATCAACCAAATTGAGCCGGACCAAAGAAGGTTTCAATCATAGCGAAACCCTAAATGGTGAGAATCCAATTGAAATCCCAAAAGCATGGTTGAAATCAGAAGCCTAAACGGTTTCCCCAAACCCGAAAGTTGGCCTTCAAACCCTTTCTAATATGATTTCAAGCATTGTGTTTAATTACTTGATTAAATCACATCCACATGCTACTAATCCTTCAAATTTTTGTTAGAACCTCATTATCCAAACTTATTAACCATAAAAAATTGATTGGGCCAAGTAATATTGGATTTGGGCTTGATAGCAACCCAAACCCTCTTTAATTCCCAAAGTTTAGGCCCATTCGGTTTAGGCCCATTGAGGCCCACGAATTTGGTCACCATAGGATTGCTATTTGGATATGCTTTGCACCCCCACTTGGCTGGCCAGATCTTTACAAAGAAGGGCCTAGAAGGTTCTTGAAGTACAAAGCTAAAGGGCCACCTCACTCTTTCACTTTTACACTCCACCTTGAGAAAAGATCTTGGACTGATTTTTGTTTATTGTAATGAGAAGAAAAGGCCAACACTCAAGCTTTCCTTTAGTCCTATCAGTTTCCATAACTTGTGTAAGAGGCTCTCCAGTCCACTTCCCGTGAAAAACAACCCTCTTTTACACTTTTCCTTCATAGAACATGAAAGACACTCTCGGACAGTTTTTCTTATCTCTTTTACACGCCTGCTTCGAAGCTTTTGTAAGTATTTTCTCGCAAAGTTCCCTTCATGAAAGTTTTTCCTTTTGGAGTCTAGTTTATGGGGATGTCTTTTTTGTTCCATTTGGAGATCATTGTTCAGTCAAAAGTTGTTTAGACCCCAGAAAGCTCATTCTGGGTGATAAACTAGAGAATGTGTTATATTTTGGTGTTTTTGACCAAGCTAATGAATAGATCTTGGTCTAAAATTTTTATGGAGTATTGTTAACATGTATATATGATTATTGGTTGAGGATTTGTTGCATGATTAAAATCTTTGGTGAAATATTTTCTTAGATCTATAAACTTAGAAACTGGAAGAGGAAAAACAGTTTCTGTTTTGAGAAAGTTTAAATCTTTTATGGTTTAATCTTATTCCAATATCTTTGATATTTTTATTGGAAGATAATAAGCCTCTTAAATACATTTTAGAATGTTATTTGGAAGATATTTGATGTTAGTTTCGAAGATATGAAATTTTATGCAAGGAGATATTCGGTTAGGCCAAAGTGATGATGTTCTTGGCTAAATTTATGTTTTGGGTGATGTTTAACCATGTAATCTTGAGTTTGATGCTTGGATCTGTTTTAAGACACATTTTTAAACCATGTGATGTTTTGGTTTGAAGATCATTTCTTTATAAGTCATGGATCATGAGGTTGATCAAAACAAGTTAGAAACAATATCTGTTTTGAACTCAGAAGACAAAACCAAAATGTTCAAGTATGGTTTTAGTGATTTTGATGACTTTTATTCATGATTCAAAACATGATTATTCTTAGGAATATGTTATGAGTATATTAGAAGAAGAATTTTTGTTTAATCATGAGTTTTGAAATTTGAAAGAATTACAACAAAATCAAAGGAAATAGCCTTTGTAAGTTTCGGCCCTATAGAGTTTTGATGGTTGTGTTTAGTTTTAAATTTTTCTGAAATGATATTTGAGCTTAGGACAAAATCTACATAAATGTATGTAGATTTTGGTGACTTTTGGAGTTAGGATGCAAAATCCTTAAGTTAGGGGTAAAATGGTCATTTTCCCACATGTAGAGGGTAAAATGGTAATTTTAATCTAAGTTGATATTTTTCTATATTCCTAATTGTTAGTGATTAAGTTTTAATTTTTAGAAATCACTACTTTCAGTTTCTCGTGATCGCACTTGAGTTTTGTCTAGAAGCTGGAAAACCGAGGTAAGTTAGCTTTTAACTTACTATTAGTTTGATGTATATGAGTGATAAGTAATAGAACTAAAGTGTATGTATGCATGTTATCATATGTGACATGCCAATTCATTACCTATTTATCTGTTACACAGAATTTATTCTGTCATGAATTATTCATCTGTTACATTAGATATTTTGTCACGTATTACTATACATTGTTATACATTACAAGTATGTCATGTTAAGTTAAGTATTCCATCTGTTACATGTATTTCATGTCACGTAATATTCACTGTCACATGTTTTGCCAAGTTATGAAATATTGTCTGTTACATGTTATACTAAGTTACAGAATATTGTTTATTACATGTATGCCATGTTATGAAATGTTGTCTGTTATATTTATGTCTTAAAGTATGTCATTTCTGTCATCTTACGTTCATGTCACATTACGCTACGTCATGACTTCTATCTTTTATGTCACGTTCATATCACGTCACCGTTACGAAATGTCATGTACGCCAGTTAAGTTATTCATGTCAATCACGACCCTAAGCGCTAGGATGGGGTAATATCCTAGTGGAACTTATTTGTTCACGCTGGAGTGTCTAAATAGGTGTGAAATTCCCTGGTTTGACGAAGTACAGTCAACAGGTTGCGAATGAGGCCTAACTAACTGGTCACTGAAGTGCGCTAGGCACTAACGCCGATGGAGCCACACTTTCTGTTACATGTGTCCATAGCAAGTGTGTCACAAACAAATAAGTCATGGGGCCACAACAATTGTGGAGCATGAAGTATGGGGCCATAACAACTTGGAGCATACACTACATGAGACACAACAATTGTGACACGTAGAATACATGCGGCCATAGTAATTGTGGAGTACGTATTAGGCACTCATAACTAGTATAAAAACCTATGATGTTATGCGGTAATCGGTAGGGACACACGACTCAAGGGGACCCGTGTAGCACCCATATGGTCATTTTATTAATTAAATCCATTGAATAAGATTCCAAGTTTATGTATTTCACGTTCAAGTCATGTTTCACGTGTTCTGTTCAAGTTTACGTTCATATCAATCATGGTGACCCCATGAGACATGAATATGTTTCAAGTTCACATTTATGTTATGTCATGCACAGGTTCATGTTATGTTCAAGCTCATGTTGAAATTATGCTTGTTCACGTTCATGTCACGTACATGTCATGTCACATCAAGCTAAGTTTCAGTTTCAGTTCAAGTTATGTCATTTATGTCATGCTATTTCAAGTTATGCTATGCTTACTTACGAATTTAATTATGCATTAATGATTTTACTGTCATGCATGCATCATTAACTTGTGTAAAGGTTTTTTGTTAACTTACTGAGATTTGTAATCAAACCTCAGTGTGGTAGTCCCAACTACCATTCTCCCTGAATGGTAGATCTTATTATAGGATCTGAAGGAGAATCGAGAATTGACCAACTGGAAACGGTCGACTAAGCGACGATGCGACGTAGGTGATAGTATAGTAGTTACCTCATATTACTACTTGTATTTGTGGAGTTCAATCTCCAGCACTCTTTTGATCACAACCATTTTGGACTAGTGTTGTGATATCAGTTCTTTAGTATGTCATTATGTATGAAGTATGTTTTAAGTATTTGAGATATTTCAGTTTGGTGCATGGTATTGCTAAAGAAAAAAATTATCTGCTGCAAATATTGCATAATACTATATGCATGTTAAGAACATTGCATCTTATATATCATGAACGGGGGCATGTAACCTTGTGTTGCATGTCTCGACACTTCAAATGTCCGTCTAATCCCACGCGGAATTTGGGAGCGTCACAGGGTGGTATCAAAGCAATATGTCTCTAGGTTTATATCCACAAGTCCTTAGGAAATGCACCAAATATTAGGCTTGAAAATTTAGTCTTCATTAGGCTTGAATTTCTTGAAGTATAAGAGATAGTATGTGGTTGTAACACGCGTACTTGTGTGATTTAGGAAGTGACACATGACTTGAGGTAGGATACCTCAAAACCCTGAGGGAGCCACAAATTAGGATAATCAGAATCCCCCGATGGATGGAGGATTAGCTGAAGCTGTATGTTTGCTGACTGACATGCTTAGACAACAGCAACATCAACAAGCACACGAACCCAGACCCGAAGTCAGGGATTGTCTCTGTGAGACGTTCTTGATCCATCGTTATCCAAACTTTTCTGGTAATGAAGAGCCACTGAAAGCCGAGAAATGGATTATGGATAGTATGTGGACATACGAGATCTGTGGATGTACTGAGGACCAGAAGGTTCTATATGTTGTATACCTATTCCAAGGAGAAGCTAGAATATGGTGGGATACGCGAAGGCAGCTTCTAGTTAGGGAACTAGGAAGTTTGGATGCACTGTCTTGGGAGAAACTTAAGGAAGAGTTGACAACAAATTCTTTCCAGATTCTGTCAAACAGCTAAAGGCACAGGAGCTCGCGACTTTAACTCAAGGCAGTTTGACCATAGAGCAGTACGTCGCTAAGTTTATGGCATTAGGAAGGTTTGCACCACACTTGATTTCTACTCAAAGGATGCAGGCACGAAAGTTTCAAGCCGGACTTCAGCCATGGATCCGTAGCCAAGTAGCTTGCCTAAGAATAAAGTATTATCAAGAGTTGGTAAACGTGGCCGCGATAGCAGAGGCTGAGCAGAGAGGTCTAGCGATCCAGATCAATACCGAACGAAAGAGAACTTCATTGTATGCTACTGAAGAAAATCTAGAAAAGAAGAAGGTGTCTACTGGACCAAATAAGGAAAAAGGCATCGAGACTAGAAGCTCAATACCAACCACTAACCCAATATGTGGGATGTGCGGAAAGAACCATGGAGGCAAGTGTAAACTTACCTTAGGACTCTGTTTCAAATGTGGCCAACCTAACCACTTGATCAGAAATTGTCCCAAAAGAGGCCGGAGAAATGGTCCCAACTAATTTTTTTCCTCAATCTAATAATCCAACAAACACATTTTGCCAACCTTTATTCTACCAAACAATCACATTAACAGTTTTTGAAACCAACAAAAAAATTTTTTGCTCAAAGCTTCAACTGTAGCTCTTTGGCAAATCCAATGCAGCAATTTAAACGTAAAATAAGGCAAATTTTTATTTTCACATTTTACTAAGCCAATGCCATTGCTCTAACAGAATTCCAGAATGTCTTACACAGAATATCGTTGGGTACCTCTACCCTCGTAAGAATCCTACGGAAACAACTAAGGTCATGGAAAGGGCCCTCAAGTCCACTAGTTAAGCAAATAAACATTAAGCAACAAACCTAAAGAAAATACATAGTTCTGGGCCTACACTCGGTCTGGCCCAATTAAGTAAATGCAACAAAAGAAATAACAGTCTCCAAACTTCAAGTGCCTTTATAGTTTTATAGGCCCCTGTTAATTTATAAGCATGGATAGAAACTTCCTCTCCCTTTCTCTAGCTCCATCTCCGTAGCAGCTCTACTTACTTTGAGCCACTTCCTTTTCTTTGAAGAGCTCTGAAATATTATTTTCCCTAAAATTCTCAGCAAGAAGGCATGTCTCTAAGCTCCCATTATCAAAAGCAATATGCAAAGGATTTGCCCACCACTGCCAATATTCATTTTAGCACCTTCCTGCATTGACAACTCTAAAGATGACAATGACCCCGCTACCACTTTTCTTCTTTGATCAGCAACCCAAATTAGAGGAGTACATGCATGAATAAGAGTAGTCTCACCATCTTCAGCTTGTGTATCATCATCGAGTTTCAATTTCCCCAACAAGTACTTACTCATCGAGTTTCAATTTCCCCAACAAGTACTTACAAACTTCTATTTCCCTTTGATCTTCAGAAAACCCAATTTTAAATTGAGCAAATCCAAGGATTTTCTATAGCAAATTCAATAGTTGTAATGCAATTTTGCGTGTCTTTTAGCTTCCCACAACAGTCGATTTCATAGTCCAGCTTTCTACCAGGAAAAATAATTACCTTCTGAATACTTGGGAGCTCAAAAATATGGCCATCTTCATTTGGACCCCTAACAATCTTGTATGGGACCATCCTTTTAGAGAATCTCATCCCGATGAAATGGTCAATCAACTTGGAGTTGGAACAACCACCAATTGAGCATGCCTCTCCACAATAGCCTTTCCATTTGGTGTCAAGCTTGAACAACAAGATACAGACAAGTCATTAACTTCCAACTCGTCATCATTTTTCTAGTCACAACACACTTTAACCAATGTCGAGAATGTCACTGGGTCAATGTGCCCCTTTTCAATTCTTGCCCGATCATACAAAGTCAAAGCCATATCAACATTAATCTGATGTGTCCCATTTTATAAAGCCACGTAAGCCAAAATGTCCACAATTTCCACTCTTACACCTCCGCATTGTAGTACGCACCACAATAGCCACAATAGCATAATCAAAATAGACACACCACATAAGTTGTCAACTCCCAAGTCGATAAACAAGTTTTAACACTCTCTCAAGCATTTCATCAAATAGCTTACAGTCAACATTTCCTCTAGTTAATTTCTTTGCATAAAAGATGCTGCTAGCATTTCCTCTAGCTTTTCCTGATTGGCACTCCTCAATATCACAACAATGCTCAACTATATTAAACAATTTCGTTACAATAATAGTGGAGCCTCTTCCAGTGCCAAAAATACCATCCAAGCTCAGTTCCCATGTTGCTTCCCCAACACCAGCATAAAAGATAGTAACCTTGAGATCATGTAAGTACATACTATGTCTCTCGAACTAGTGACAAATCTGGTAAGCCATCTCCCTTGTACGGCACAACACGATTGGATAAACTAGTCTGCAACAAGTTCAATCTGCTGCAATGTTGAATGAACAAAAAGCGATTCCCCATCTTTGGTTTTATTGCTTGGTTGATATCAGGACTAACTGTGTTCTGGACTGTGAAGTTTTTTTCGGCGACTTTAGTGCCATCACGCAAGACCCCACAATATACAATCCCGTAGTCAATCCAAAACTACCCTTCATTAAGCCGAAGGGATCAGTTCGAGTTTGGTGGGGAAGGAAATGAAGACGACTTGGGATTTTTTTATTGAAAGACTACGGTTTGGGATTTTTGAGATCGTTGAATAGTGAGTGAGTGAGTGAGTGACGCCTCCTAACCATAAAGGGTGCCATATGAGACATACAGAAGCATGGGCTTCTCCCCTGTAAATGCCCACAACCATGGGCTTGAATGGCCACAATGTAATGTCACTCAAAATAGAAACATTGTTGAATCTACAGCCCCTCCTAGCATTGAACACACTATTGACGGAGTTCGTGGTGACCGGGTTCTTGGTCCCATCTAATCAAGTACTCCATCTCGGTGAGGTTAACATCTGACGGTGTGTTGCTAGAGGAAAGAAACAAAACACGAAGAGGGAGATCTGAAAGTTAAGAAAATAAGATAAGATTTCTGAAAGGCTTTCTAAGAGCAGAGGAATGAGGGATTTCTTCATGATAAACGTATGTGGTCCTCGCAACGATCTCTTCCACCTCCGTTGCACCTTCTAAGTCCTTTGTGTTATGGCTCAGTTATAGAGGTTAGGGATTGCTGGGTCAGTCTGAGTTTGGAAGGGAGGATGAAGAAACAGGTCAAAGTGATTTTGTGTTGAAGAGTTTATGAAGTGGAGGCTTATTGAGGAAAGGTAGTCTGATGCAGTGCTGTTTAGAGTGCCAGCCACATAGCGTTGTTTTGCTAGGATACATAAAGTTGTGCGCTTAATGCGTGGAGACCATCTCATTCTGTCAGTATCTAGAAGAAAGTTGTATTTTGTATTTTGTGTTATTTCTGTTAGATATAAGACTGTAAAGGTGGGACTAGAGAACCATTATTCAATATCTAGATTCTAGAACTTTCTCTTTTCTTTTCTAGAGGTTGGGATTTGCCTCAACTCAAGCCTGTGATGTATGAACAGTGAATGAAATATCAATCTCTATTATCATTTCTCATTTACTCGTATTACAATTTCATTTCATATTCCATTCTTTCTCTACAATAGATCTTAGAACCAAAACAAGTTGGTACCAAAGCCCAGCAATCCAATGGTAGATGGAACCAGATTCAAGCAGCAATAGGACCTTCTGCAATGCCAAGTAGACAGCCATGAATAAAACATTGACGAAATCCGAGAGAGGCTAGATCAAATGTCTGACATGGTGAGAACCATTGTTGCAAATCAGAATCACCCTTCACAACGAGAACCATATAATGACAAAGAGTTGGAGCTTCATGATGCATGAAAGAGCTTTCACAAAGGAGTCAGCATGGGGTTTCCAAAACTTCGAAGGTGGAAACCCTGCAACATGGGTATTTAAAGCATATAACTATTTTGAATATCACCAAACACCACCAGGACAACGTCTAGTAATGGCATCATACCACATGAACGGCAATGCACTGATTTGGTATCAGGATGCACTTGAGAGTGCACTTTTTAATAGCTGGGAAACGTTTACTAGAGTCCTACAAATATGTTTTGGTCCCATAGTGTATGATGATCCAATGGAGGCATTGACCCGCCTAAAACAAACATCCAGAGTGGTTGCACACAAGGCTCAATTTGAGTCTTTATCCAATAGGCTAAGAAGCCTCTTGAAACACCACAAACTAAGTTATTTTCTAAATGGTTTAAAAGATGAGATCCGCCTCCCTATTAGAATGCTTGGCCCTATTAACTTGAATGCAACCTTTGGATTAGCAAAAATCCAAGAGGAGTATTTACTCAGCACTAGATGAACCTAGAAGTCACCGAGTGATACACATCAATTTTCACTTAAGGGTGGTGTTAGTTTCTTGAGGCAGCAGGGCAAGAACTCTAAAGCACAAAAACCTTTTACACCAACCAAGAAGGTATCATCAATGCAAATGGATGAGAAGAGAATGAAGGGCTTATGTTAGCATTGCGAAGAAAAATGGAATTTTACCCACGTTTGTAAACTGCCTAAGCTTTACTTACTTCATGGTTGGGAAGATCTTGGGGAAGAAAAAATAGAGAAAAAGTTTTATGATTCCAAGGAGGTGGATGATATTGGGATTTCTGACTCAGGTACTGCACCTAAGATCTCAATCCATGCAACAACAGGTACTCCAAATGCTAATACCATGCATTTAGAAGGTCGGATGAAGGGTATTTCCGTGGTGGTCTTGGTGGATTAAGGAAGCACCCACAACACAACATTCAAGTTAACTCTTTTCACTTTTCCTCTGGTCGGTACATACTTTTACACCTCGTGTGTTGGGATTAGCAGTCTTTTGGACCCAAATTCTGATCGTGATCACAAGTTGGGAATCCCTTTCAATCAGGGGAAGCATTGGGTGCACTACCAGTACAACTTACTCGACATTGCAATCTACCCATTCCATTGGTACCATCATTCATTCATTCAGTCATGGCCTTTACGTATTTTCATACATTAAAACATTCATTTATTTCCTTTCCTTTCATTCATTCAGTCTTTTCATTTTCATTCATTTCATTCATCAGTCCATTTTATTTCATAAATATCATTTAAAAGCATAAGTATAAACATCATTTAAAAGCGTAAGCTTGAACATCATCATTTCATAGCATCCTTTCATGGCATCATTTAAAACATCATTTAAAAGCATCAAGTATAAACCTCAACATTTCATTCCATGAAAATAAGGACAATAGCTACTACGTATAACATTCATTCACATACAAACAACTATTACTTTGGGTGCATAAGTAGGGGCTACCAAAGAAGGCATTTACTTTCATAAACATCGTTTCATTTCCTTCATAAAGCATCATAATATGAAGCATTTCTTTTTCATTTCATATTATTTAGAAAACTCTATAAAAGTATGAACATAATACTTACCTAGACTCTATGTCATATTCATTTCATGCAGTTCATTCATGTTCATGTAAGATAACAACCTACATGCATACATAAATTTAACATCATTTTCCTTTCAAGTGCATGAGTAACTAAACATAGAAAATACATAAACTATCCTCCACTTCTATGACTTCCTTTATCATGTTTCCTAAATTCCCAACTCATAGCTTGGGACCCACTTGAGGTCACCTTTCCAAACATATCATTCTACTTCATGTTCTTATCATTTAAAATGAACCTCCATGATTCACTTTAAAATAAAGACATACAATCACCTTCATCATACTTTTCCTACTAAACCATACATCTCGATGCATAACTCGGATCAACCAAGTTATACAACCCAATTATAGTCAATACATGCATCCCTTTCTTCATTCATGTATAACCTAACCAACACTTCACCGTAATCTTAACCATGCATAATACACAACTTTAAGCCAACTTTGAGGTTTAAATATCGTGTTTCATACTTAAGACAGATTATCCACTACATATGGTAAATCTGTCTGGCACATGCGTCCAACCAGATTATACATGTACCATCACCTAAGATCAATATATAATCCACTAAAAGCCCGCTTGTATAAACAATCTTCATGCACCCAACACTAACGTCCAACTTAAACACATATAATTATCACTCTTCACAATCTCAACACATCACTTGACATCATGCCACATTACAAACTACACAGTTATCTCAACACTTTACACAATGCCCAACCATTTCCAAACTGCACCGCGATTCCATCACTTCACATGGCAACCGGCCACTGCACATGTAACGACCCGATCTTATATTTAGGAATAAATTACAGATAAAATTTTTTTAATGAGTTAGAGCGAATTATCAGATGATTTTTTTTAAACCTAGAGTTAAGTCTCCATTATTATTATTTTATTTTATTTTTAGCTTTTATTTTTATTTTTATTTTTATTTTACTCCAAGCACGTGTGTGTTAGAGTCCAAACACTATTCCTATTCTTATTTCCTCTTCGTAATGAAACTCTTAGCTACCGGTTTTATTCTATAAATTTCAAACACGCACGACACCTAATCCACTTCCATGCACGTACGTTTCTTTCTCCTTCTTCACTAGGGTTTTCATGGGTTTATATATAGAGGCTTATTGCATCAAGTCTGAGCGTCTATTTCCAGCGTGAACAACCAGCCTCAAGGCGAAACCAAACTCCAAACTCTATCCACCCTCCTGTGAACCATGATACCTCACTTTCCCTTACCTATAAAACTAACCCGAGACCCTCTAGTATTAAACACAACACAAATCGGCAGAGAAGGGAAAACTCACGCACACAGAGCAACCCGAAACGTCTCCAACCAATCGCGCCGCAGACACCATTATCCACTTTATCTTGTGGCGACTCCACGCTACCCAGAACATGCCGACGCCACCACCAGCCACCATAGACTACATCGGACCACCCTCAGCCGCCAAGGCATGCCGTAGTAGCCACGGACGCACCTCTGTTTTTGCACATCCGAAATAGAGCATGCAGTCACCTCTTCCACGGTAGCCACCGTAAAAGACGCCGAACCACCTCTCCAACAACACAGAAAGTACCGACCAGCCTAACCCCGTTGAACCCACTCCCTTCCGGTAAGCCCATGACCGTCGCCAGCCTCCCTCCTCTCCCTTTCGGTAGTTTTTAGTTGTTTTGGGTTGTTTTCGGTCTAACAGTCTCTCTCACTCTCTGTCTCTGTCTCTGTCTCTCTCTCTCTGTCTCTGTCTCTCTCTCTCTGTCTCTCTCTCTCTCTCTCTCAGTGTCACACCACCATAGAGAAGCCACTAGTCTCATCGCCGGCCACTCCCAGCCACCCAGAGCCGTTGTCGAGTCAGCCTCTCTCTGTCGGTGAGCTCCTCCATCGCAGACCCTCCCTCTCTCAAACTCTGTTTTGCCTTGTTTTGGTTTAGCCGTGTTTCGGGTTCAAGAAAGAACCCTTAGTTCCTGATGGGCCGTGGGCCTTAGGCCCGTATGAGGGTTGGATGGGCTTATTTCTTTTGTTTGGGCTCATGCAGTAATATTTTTATGGGCTTATTTCTTTTGTTTGGGCTCATGTAGTAATATTTTCATGGGCTAGAATTTGCAACTATCTCATATTATAATGATGTTTAAATGGACTTATATTTTAAATTGGATTTGGCTTAGCTGTGGGCTGGGCTTGAGGTTAATTAGATTTGAATAATGGTGATAGAGTTGTATTTTAAGTGGGACATATAAACTCTAGATATACAGAATTGATGTCAATATTATGGAGTCAATGTGATTTTAGAGGTTTGAAAGACCAAAGTTTATGGAAAATATAGATTAAGTTGGAATTTCTAGTTTAATTACGAGGTACGTTTTTAAGTAGAAATTTACGTAAGCTACGTGTCTATCTTATAGGAAATCAGTCGCGCCCCGAAAATAGTGAATTAGCGTTGCAAGGTAAGTAGCATGATCATACCCTTATAAGTATATACGGTAAATGACATGTCTTTTATAAAAATATTTTGCATGTATGCTCTTCTTTGGAAGCTCCTCTTTACGTACCAATCATGATATATTTATGAAAATCCATGATTTTATGTGAAAGATTATTCATAAAATTATTTATGAAATACATGATTTTATGTAAGAGTTATTTCATAAAATTATTTATAAAATGCATGAATTTATGTGAGGAAACATATATCACGACATTTATAAATAAAAATGCGATTTCATTTGAAATCTATGATATGATATGACAAGTATGTATGTGATTTCTTTTGAAATCTATGAGATGACAAGTATGCAAGTATGATTTGATAAAATATGTAACGGCCTATGTTATGATATGAAAACGGTACCTATGTTAGGGGCATATTGCATTGCCAGGTCGTGCATGCTGGTAGTGCACCCAGTATTGTCTTCCTTATGTATGGATTCCACAAGCCGCGGCCACGAGCAGAATCGGAATCTATTTAGATTCACTAACCCTAACTCACGGGGATCAACAGTGGGTAACGACCTATGATAAGTGAAAGATAAGTTAATATTCATGTTCATGTTATTTATGAATGTATTTTTGAATATGCACGTTTTTCAAGAAACCTTATGTTTATTGTATGATATGTTGCTTATTGAGTATTCGACTCATTTTATATTATTTTTTTATGTTTTTAAACCCCCCCAGGTGATGATATTTATGAAGATGAGACTGAAGGACAGGACTTGACTCCAGGAGGCAAGGCAGAGGCCTAGACAGATTATGCTATGACTATTTCTATGGTTTAAAGTTTAAATAAATTATTTTGATAAGCACATGAGACTTCCGTATTTTTAATAAGTACTTCCGCAGACTTTATTTTGGATTTTCAGCATTTATTGAAATTTGTTACTTTATGGAATTCTTTCGCATCTGGCGCATCGTTAAAAAGGAAAAACCTTTATATTTAAGTTTAGTAGTAGCACACTGGCTCCTCAAAAATTCTAAAATGACTTTATTGGGGAGCGGGGTGTACCAACACAACTATCCAATCACCCCATTCTTCTCAGAACACAACTCTACATTTAACCCTCATCACTTCATAGCACACTGCCATAATACCAACTACGTCACACTGCACAACAAACCTGTCACTTCAAACTACTCGGTCACATCACAAACTACTCCACAACACTGTTCGCAGTAATCCCAACACTTCACACCACCTATCCACATAAAACTCCACAACTACGCAACCATCCCAACACTTCATAACACACTACCACATCACAACTACACTACAACCACAGTCCACATTTCACAACACAACACACTTCATAACAACAGAACACACTTCACATTAATGCCCATCACTTCACAACTACATAGCACATCACAACATAGGACACAGTTTACAACACCAATCAAACTTCATAAGCATAATAAACTATCGAGGGAAAAGAGAGAGAATTATACCACACGTCATGGCTAAAACATAGAGTGTGCAACGCCCTGACCCCGAGGGTGGGGAGAGTGGTGGGGAGAGTTAACTCAGAACACCTGATAATCAACTCCAATATTGCTAATTCACTTCCAAAAGTTCCAAATCCAAAGTAAACACTTCAAATTTAATTAACCACACATATTCGTATATAAAACCCCAAAATTACCAACTCCTCTACAAGTCACTTAAACACACATTTCAACAATACAATTATCAAACATCACCAATATTCGTCGAAAGTTTTCTATTCTTAATCC
The DNA here is from genome assembly GCF_001411555.2 of Juglans regia. Lineage (NCBI taxonomy): Eukaryota > Viridiplantae > Streptophyta > Magnoliopsida > Fagales > Juglandaceae > Juglans > Juglans regia. The sequence goes on along the minus strand of NC_049916.1, from coordinate 15,519,518 downwards.
ACTATTCTTAAGTCATCTCACCCAATTCTTCATAGTCTTGATCCTCAGTTGAAATATCCAAAAAGCATCAAAAAATATTGGAGACAAGAGGGGTTGAGTTATCAACAACTCAGTAAGCAGAGAACATATACTAGTATGTAAACATGAGCCTTTTCAAAAAGTTCAGTATTGTATCATATCATATACCATGTTTAACCCCCATGGTAGGGTTGTGCTATCCCCGGTGGCCAAACCAGGCAGTGTCATATGGTGAACTTCCCATTTTCAATCTCGGAGTCCCGAGTGTGCACACAGGAAATAACACGTAAAAAGACCACTTTGTTTCTAAAGTGGGTGCACTCATATCATATCATATCATGTTAGTACCAACCATATCACGTGAACCAGTATTATCATATCAGAACCATATTCAAAAATCAGATTCAGAACAGATAAGTATGCCAAAGTTTTATCATATCAAAACGTGTGCGAAACATATTTATATCATTTCCATTTGATAAAAAACAGATCCAAATCATTTCATATCACATGCATAAAAATCTCAATGATATCATATTCGCTCTTTTGCACATTTCAAAAACATGTCAAATATTGCTCATGTCTACACTATTCATATCAAAACATTTCTTTTATCTTTCATACATATCTCATAAGTGAGTGCAAAACATATACTGAGGTTGTTTTTCACATTTTCTTTTTAAAACAACATGCACATTTTTTTACCAACCAACCTCAGTTTATTTCTTTTTATGCAAATCTAGCATAGGAACTCCAAAAAATGTCGAGTCGACTATAAATCCTCACCTATAAAAATAATCACGTAATTTCTGTAAGTTTCCAATCAATCACGTATTTCGATATTTAAGCTTAAACTTCTAAAATAACATATTTTAATTCCTCAAAACTTAAAACCCGTATAATCCCAAAATATATCATCACTTTCTAAAATTATCAATATCCACCATAACCAATGTCAACTTCAAGACACCAATATTTAAACCCGAAACAGCCCACAAATCTCACATCATAAACCAATCACACGAACAACTCCATCATCTAATCTAACCGACCCCCTTCCTCCTCGGACTCAGTCCGGCACAACCAACCAATTCGCAGTAAATATGAGTTAGCGCGAAAATCCATTTAAATCTCAAGAGTTCTTTGAGAATATACTTACAATGCTATAATATAATTTTTGAAAGATCACAGAAGTGCTAGAAGCGGCAACGCAGTAACAAAACAGTGTCAAATGCACTGTGGCCGTGGGTCTCAAAAATCCACTTTTGAACGGGGACAAACCAAGACCTGAGATTGCTAGGGTAGGGCTTAAGGATGTCGGTGAAGCTAGTGGTGGTGGTGGTTGGTCGTGGGTGGCGGCGCAAAAGGTGGTTGAAAACAAAAAATTCCCAAATCGGAAATGGGGTTGGATGTGCTTCACCGGTGACGGATCGAAATTGGAGTTGGGTCCATTGAGTTGCTAGGAGGTCGAGGATGAAGTGGTGAAGAAATGGTGACCAGAGGTGGCGCGACGGCAATGCGCAAACACAAGAGGTGCCGCGGCCTTGCGTCGTGTGTGGGAGCAAACGGCAGCACTAGAGGGGCTGAGATTGGAGGGGTGGTGTCGCCGGCCGGTGGGGGACCGAATGGGCTGGGCGGTGTCGGTCACAGCGGTGCGCGGTGACGGGCTGGGTGAGAGGAAGAAAACGCAAGGGGGAGAGGGGGTGCGGCGCGCGGGAAGTAGTGGAGGAAAAAGAAAAAAATGAGAAAAGAAAAAAAAAAAGAGGAAGAAGAGAAAAAGAGGAAAAGGAAAAAGTAAGGGAAAGAAATGAGGTCCAATCCCCACATCTTGGGTCACAAAAATGATCCAACGGAAACGATTTCAAAACAACAAGTAAAATAAAATAATTCAAACGTAGTGATTAAAATGAAAATAAATAATTAAACCCAACAATAAGTTAATTAAATATGAAAAATAATTTAAATGTATAACAATAATTAATTATAAGAAAGCACTTCAAAATAATTTTCACAAAATTAAAATCATAAAAAATAAACCCACTAAAAATCCAACCAATTTTAGAACAAGAGAATAAATTTTTAAATAATAACAAATAATCTGTCAATTAAGAATACACTAAAATACGGGGTGTTACATCCTCCCCCCCTTAAAAAAATTTCGTCTTCGAAATTTGTAAGGTCAAACATGATGCTAAAGAAGGATAAAAGATACAACCCAAAACACGCTCGAAAGAACCATACCATCAACAACTCCCAACAAGCATGAGTAATGTTCTCTCAAGTCTATTTCCATAGGCAATTCCATCATACTCGTATTAGTCCCCTAATGGCACAACATGTCCAGTATTTCTAGGGTGGCTATGATATCCAAAATATCATTTTCCACAAGAGCCTTAATACAACATCCAAGGAATCCCAATGATTAATAGCTCTATTCGATAATCTATACTAACCTCAATTGACTCCTACGGTAGAACTTCCAAATCTTCATTGTATTCTACCTTTGGTAACCTAATGGTCACTTCCAAAGTTAAGCATCAATAACATAATTGGTACAACTGAGCGATTAGTCTCCAACTACAAGTATCGTCTCAAAAATTCAAGTCACGACTAATTTCTCAAAATCAACACAAAATTTGAACTCCTAATTACAACCAAAATATCATGCTCCTGCTACGCACTCTGATAATTCGCCACATGCATAAAATTTATGTCCTCATAAAAACAACACCATCGAGTACAAGGTAGCTCCATACCTAATGACCAGAAAATTCTTATCACGTTTTGGTAGAAAAATGCTTGATCTCCCAAAACCATGAATTATTACATTTTTTTCCTCAAAATCACCAAGAATGCCTTCTTGAATCTACACCAACTATCATCCTTAAATTTGGTATGGATCAAATCTCAAAACCTGCCATTATAACCCCGAACTAATAACAATCATTATCTAAACTAGATCAATACCTTCAATCCTCAAAGAAACAATCTCCTTGAAAATCCCTATATCTATAACTCAACTCTGATCAACACTATTTTAATGGTCATAGACTAATTAGTCTTCAAAATGAATCAAGATAGCACACCAAGCCTGCGAAATTAAAAACTTAAATCTTATTACAAATCAGTCCTTCAAATTTGTAATTCTAAAACTTTAAATTATATAAGAATCATTTTTTGAAATTTGTAAAATCGATAAACTTATATCCAATAATAAAACAATCAGCTCTCGAAGCTTTCAAAATCTAAAATATTAAATGATAACAAAACATTTCCTAAAGTCTGCAAAAACCTTAAACTTTTGATAAAATTCCCGTAAATCTATCCTTAAAGTTTGTTGAACTTACAACCTCCTATTCTAAAGCCTCGTGTCATATATCCACGAAATTGAAAATCTCAAATATCTTACTCCCCAAATAGATCACCCAAACCATGCCGTTCCTTTCAAACCTCGATATTATAAAAGCGAACCAAGTCGATAAAAGTTCAAGCCTACTACACTAAATATTTATATCTAACAATAGCATTCTCAGTTGTACCATCTTCCTACCATAAATTAATCCTTAACCCACTTTTCAAATTCGAACCAAACGAACAAAATAAATAAACTTAATAATTAAAATAGCATAATTTCAATTCAAACAAAATAAAATCAAACAAAATGAAATAAATTCAGTTTAAATAAAAAAACAATAATAATAATTTCAAATTAAACCTTTAAACTTTTCTAGTACTGCACATATGGTTTTACCCAGTCTTAGCCATATCTTTAACCAACTCATATAATCTTTCCTACCATCTAATATTGTAAACCCAACATCGCTCCCAACTCTCGTACATCTTTAGAATCTAAACCACAAAAATCTAAATCTTAAATCTTATAAAGATTAGCTCTTATAGTCCACAAAGTAAGCTTGTCGAATCTAAAATCCCTAAACCTCAAAATCTCAAAACTCAATCATAAAGTCTGTAAAATTTAAAACCTTAAATATCCACAAAATCAGCTCTTATTCTATACAAATCTACACCTCAAATCTGAAGTTTCTTCCTAAACCCATGGATATCCAAAACTTAAGAACCTTAAACCTGAAATATTCCCATGATCATATCTTAGTTCTCAAATTTCTATATACATCAAATATGAATTTACTTCCTAAACCGAATTGATATCCAAAACCTCATATGTTATAGTCTGTAGAACCTCAAACTTATCATACAATTGAACTTATGTGCATCTTCAAAAATATAAACCTTACATCTTATAAAAGATCCTTACCTATAGTCAACAAAGTACGCCTACTTGATCTAAAACCCCAAGTGTAAAGAAAGTCATTTATTAAAATCTGAAAAAAAATCTAAAGCCTTAGTTATCTTCAAAATCTTTTTTTTTTTTAAACCCACACAATCTAAGACCTCAAACATCTCAGAATATATTCCAAAAGGTTGCCGAATTCTAAAACATTAAAAACAAATAAAATCATCTCTTATAATCTACAAATTTCCATACCTCCCATCTGAGTTAACTTCCTAGCCAACAGATATTTAAAACCACAAATTTCGTAGGCCACCCAACATGAGTATGCAAAAGCTCACGCCAAATATCTTTAACATTATGTCCTAGTGCTTTCAAATTTCTAAAACCTTAAATGTCATCAAACATCTTATTATAGTATGCAAAACCTCAAACCTGGCCTTCGCTCAAACTTATGTAAACATCGAAATCTAGAACTCCAAGTCATGTGCTACAACCTTGAAAATAAGCCAATCAAGTCAAAAACCTTAAATTCCCACAACCCCAATCAAGTCAAAAACCTTAAAGTTTGCAGAATCTCAAACCTAACTCTGATACCAACTGTAATGCCTCGACCACAAGGGTCTGGAGAGTTAACTTAGAACACCTGATAATCAACTCCAACATTACTAATTCACTTCCAAAAGTTCCAAATCCAAAGTAAACACTTCAAATTGAATTAACCACACATATTTGTATATAAAACCCCAAAATTACCAACTCCTCTATATGTCACTTAAACTCACATTTCAACAATACAATTATCAAAAATCACCAATATTCATCGAAAGTTTTCTATTCTTAATCCACTATTCTTAAGTCATCTCACCCAATTCTTCATAGTCTTGATCCTCAGTTGAAATATCCAAAAAGCATCAAAAAATATTGGAGACACGAGGGGTTGAGTTATCAACAACTCAGTAAGCAGAGAACATATACTAGTATGTAAACATGAGCCTTTTCAGAAAGTTCAGTATGCAGAAACAAAACATTTTATTTTTTATATGCAGATATCAGAAAACATGTTATCAGAAGATTAGAGCGACTTTTCAATCTTTTCATACTCAAAATCAACTATTCATATTTAAAGATCCATTTCATATTCAAAAACGCTTTGGCATAACATAACTGAACATCTTCATCTTATCATATCATATCGTATCATATCATATACCATGTTTAACCCCCGTGGTAAGGTTGTGCAATCCCCGGTGGCCAAACCAGGCAGTGTCATATGGTGAACTTCCCCTTTTCAATCTCGGAGCCCTGAGTGTGCACACAGGAAAGAACACGTAAAAAGACCACTTTGATTCCAAAGTGGGACTCATATCATATCATATCATGTTGGTACCAACCATATCACGTGAACCAGTATCATCATATCAGAACCATATTCAGAAATCAGATTCAAAACAGATAAGTATGCGAAAGTTTTATCATATCCATATCATATCAAAACATGTGCGAAACATATTTATATCATTTCCATTTGATAAAAAACAGATCCAAATCATTTCATATCACATGCATAAAAATCTCAATGATATCATATTCTCTCTTTTGCATATTTCAGAAACATGTCAAATATTGCTCATGTCTACACTATTCATATCAAAACATTTCTTTTATCTTTCATACATATCTCATAAGTGAGTGCAAAACATATACTGAGGTTGTTTTTCACATTTTCTTTTTAAAACAACTTGCACATTTTTTTACTAACCAACCTCAGTTTATTTCTTTTTATGTAAATCTAGCATAGGAACCTCGCTATAATATATTTAAAAACATTTAAATCTCAAAAGTTCTTTAAGAAAATACTTACAATGCTATAATATAATTTTTGAAAGATCACAGAGGTGCTAGAAGCGGCAACGCAACAACAAATTAATGTCAAATGCATTGTGGTCGTGGGTCTCAAAAACCCACTTTTGAACGGGGACAAACGAAGACCCGAGATTGCTAGGATAGGGTTTAAGGATGTCGGTGAAGCTAGTGGTGGTGATGGTTGGACGTGGGTGGCGGCTCAAAGGGTGAAGCTAGTGGGCGGTGTCGGTCACGGTGGAGCGCGGCGACGGGCTGGGTGAGATGAAGAAAACGCACGGGGGAGAGGGGGTGCGCCGCGCGGGAATCAGGGGAGGAAAAATAAAAAAATGAGAAAAGAAAAAAAAAAGAGGAAGAAAAGAAAAAGAGGAAAAGGAAAAAGTGAGGGAAAGAAATGAGGTCCATTCCCCACATCTTAGGTCACAAAAATGATCAAACGGAAACAATTTCAAAAAAACAAGTAAATAAAATAATTCAAATATAGTGATTAAAATGAAAATAAATAATTAAACCCAATAATAAGTTAATTAAATATGAAAAACAATTTAAATGTATAACAATAATTAATTATAAGAAAGCACTTCAAAATAATTTTCACAAAATTAAAATCATAAAAAATAAACCCACTAAAAATCCAACCAATTTTAAAACAAGAGAATAAATTTTTAAATAATAACAAATAATCTTTCAATTAAGAATACACTAAAATACGGGGTGTTACAGCGTGCCCCTCCCTGTCCGGTGGTCTCACAGTAGTGGTAACATTTGTATAGGGATGGGCTATTTGGGTGGCTTGCAGCTAGGGTTTGGTGTTAGGGGTCTCATGGTGGGAGAGAATTAGAGATTGGGCCTCACAGTGGCTGGTTCACGACTTGGAAGAGGAATTAGTGGGTGAGCTTCACGGTGGCTGAGTTGGGCTTCATTGGTCTTGCATGGTGGAGAGAGACATAGAGGGGTCTGCTAAGGGAGGTGGATAGGGTCACGACTGGAGGGCTCCTTGGTGGTCACAGGAGGAGGGTTTTACGTTTGGCGGCTGTGTAGTCATGGGTGGTGGCAATAGAGCTACGTGGTGGAGGGAGAAGCCGAGAGGTAGGGAACTCGGGCTGAGCTAGGATAAACGATGGTGGCATCAGGTGGCTATGGCAATGGCTGGAGGTAGCACATGACGACATAGGGTTGGCATGGCTGAGGCCATGGCAGAGATAAACAGGGAAGAGGGGGAGAGGTGTGGATTTGTGGAGGGGAAGGGGCTGGGTTGCGGTGGTTGCTTGGCCTAGAGTGGGCCCATGGTGGTACTAGTGGCATTGCGGCGGTGCTAGGAGGAGAAAAGGGGTAGGCCCGAGAGGGATAGAGCGGGAGTGCGAGAGAGAGGCCTCGGGCTAGGGATGGAGGAGCAGAGGCTCTAGTGGAGGGGCTGGTGGCAGCCTTGCTATCGTGGGTGGCTACATTGGTGGCTTACAACGTCTCTTGGTGTTATGGAACTTGCTGTTATTCTTGTCTGTGTTATAAATGGAATGGATATGGAAATAGAGTGTTGATGCGTGTGATAACTAACAAAATGCACTCTAGATGTTTGCTGAATGTGGAAATGAAGCACAGAAGAAATGGTGATGGAAATAGCTACGCCTTGGGGTATTCGAGGTCCCCAATTCCTCCCAAAGAAAATACAAACATTTTTTGACTAATGTTCATGATACCCTCACTTAGTCCCCCTTTTCCTTATATCCTCCAGGGATAACAAATTAGACAAATAACCCAACGACATGTGTAAAGTAAAATAACAGACTATGAAAATAGACTACTACAAGGACTCAAAACGACAAGTAAATGAAAGGGTCAAATGGCAAGTAAATAAGGACTTCAAAATGTTGTTGCTTCATTTGGACTCCAAATGACGTCGTTGCAGTCAAAGAGTCATAACAAATCCCCTTCCTTTAAAAAACCCTTGTCCTCAAGGTTTAGAGTAATAATATAACTTGAAGGTCCATTCCTTCCCAAAAGTTAAGCTTGTGATTGGTACATCATCCAACGCAATATGGAAATTTGGCTGCTCTAACAGTAAAAATTTCCTGAATATTCCTACTGATAGCCTCTCTTTGAGTGTGAATTGGCCGATGTTATACTACACAACAATAGATTGCAAAGTTTCTTGAATAACTGAAGGCATTTCTGCACCTTGCATCTTTCTCTCCAAGGCAGCCACATCGTTGTCATCATCATCATTGTCACCAGCTTCTTCTATAACTCTCATTCTCAGGTCAACTGAATCCAACATAGATAGTTGCTCTTCAATTTATCTCAAAACCGGCATAAGAATATATGCCCATTTGCGAACTAGAGCAATCTCCAAGAGAACTTTCGTATTTCCTCATTTGTTTTTTTCCTTTTTTTTTTTGTGAGGAGCTATCCATGCATTAACAGAGTTCTAATCTGCACCAACATTTCCATGGATTATAAAGAGTTCCAATCTGCACCAACATTGAAGAATACATGTGACTATCCCATTTGGCTTCTCTTCACATTTTCTTTTCCTCTTCCTCTATCAAAGGGCCACCAGCCATGTTCTTTTATCAAATGATCTTCCCAAAGTTTTAGTAAATTCACTCCATACCACCCCAAAACACACCTAAGTGGCAATATCTCAAACAACTGAGGTGCAATATTTTCCTCTTCATCCAATTTAACTCCACTCTTTGAAAGAGACTCTTGCCACTCAACAACTATCACACAAACAACCAACAAACACACTTTCACAATCAGCCAAAGAAACAGCACAAAGGAGCTTGTACTCGACAACAAAGTTGAGTACATAAGGTTCAAATATGAGTACAAGGGCAAGGTTGAGCCCATGATTGGCATTCGGTTCAAATTTAAATTGCTTTTTTAAAGAATCAGAGCAAATGACCTGCAATATGGGAAGTGTCAGTCCTTGGTCAAGAGAAGTTTCTGGAATTCCATTTGTCAAGCTATTTTCAATCCAGATTCTCAAAATGATAACACCATGAATCCCGACTCCACTCAAAGGTCCCTTGACTTCGTGAATTCCAGGCCCAGTGCATGTCTCAACAACCTCAGTTGTAGCAACATCATCTTTAAGTAGACAAAATGTACCATCCACCCTCATGTTTTCCGGTGTTAAGAAACCAAGAGTACATTTTATCATTTCTTCACCCCTTATCATATATACATAGCCTCCATATATAATGTGCTCATCTAGATAGAAGAATAAGTTCTTGGCAATTTTAAACCCCATGTTCCCACTATCTTGGAGTTCCCTCCAATCTTGTGGAGTAACTTGAAGTAACAACTTGGGGTATTGATAAACAAAATCAATGGTATCAAAAGTTTTTTCCAAATGGTCACAAATCAGACCCGAAGACTTCTTCCTACACACAGTCAACTGCACCCGTGAAATTCCCTCCTCCATTCCACCAATAATTCTAGGAAAAAGTTTCAGACCATGAATAGCATTCCAAGAACCCACATATCTACAGGGCATTTTCTCAAACAATTCTCCAGCATCACCTAAACACCCAAATACTTTTCTAAACCCAAAATTCATCCATGGAATCCATTGAAAGATAAGCAACCCAATGCCCAAAACACACCCCACTAACCATGAAAAACTCAAGGGAATATAGATGAGTGTCACGAAAGCACCAAAATAACTCACCTCTTTCTTCTTCTGCACAAATTCAAAAGAAGACGCTACACTTGCATATTTGGGCAAATCAAGTTTCTTCTCTGTCCTCATTTCTTTCTCTTTCATTATATTTAAACCATACCCAACTGGTTCAGTCCTCTTTGGGAACCGCTTCTTCTCAATGAACAGAAAGTCAAACCTAGCCTTCAAATCATTGAGGATATTCCTAACCTCATTTCCTCCCTTATTTTCACCGACACCTTTGCCCACATCCCCTTTAATTTCCATCTAGTCTCTAGATGAGTAAGTGTTAATTGCCAAGCAACTATACTGTCCCAGGCATATAATAACATATCTAAACCACCATAGAGTACAAGATAAGCACCAATAATCTCAAAGTTTTCAAAAGTATTTCCAACAATGGTAAAATGATTTCCACAAAATGTCTCAATCAACATATAATCTTCATTTGGATGCCAAATGGAATTCAAGTATTCCTTTCAGCGAGCCAGCGTACTAAAACACCCATCACTGAATACCAAACACCTAGAGATCAGAACCACACCATTTCTCATTGACATTTCCACAAACCAGCGGGGAACAATATATTGTCTATCTCCTAACGACACCGTCTTCTCACACTTCACCTGACCATCAATGGTTTCCTCATCCGTCTTCGAACTCCACCCCTCACACCTTAATGCTGACCTCCACAGGTTGTGGTTGGGGAATCAATTGAAAGAATTCCACTAGAATAGAGGTTGGGGTTCGACCATCAATTGTTCCTCTGTGTATTGCTGCAAAAATAAAAAATAAAATTCACCACCTTCGGTAGGTGGCAGAGGCTCAATCTCCAGAGTAATGGTCTTCTCGGTTTGGGCTGTCATGGAAATATGCACGGGGACCGATTCTTGTTGGCGCCAAAGAGCGACGTTCCTTTTCGTATGAGGAGGCTTAAGAGGGATTCTAATGGCCCGATTTTCTCAGGCGATCCAAGCTTCCATCTCCTCTCAGGCGACTCTTCAACAACAAGCGTGTTACAATTACAAGCAGCCTACGTAATTTAACATGAGGAAATTCTCTCTTTCTCTGAAATATCCCTAGAATCACTGCAAAACTCTTGCAACAAGCCACCGTCCAAATCAATGAAGGAGGCCAACCCAAACCGCATCAACATGCACGTCCCACGTTCACATAATAGTTATTTCCTTAATATTTAAGAACAAATATGTAACGCCCCGACCCCGAGGGTCCGGAGAGTTAACTCATAAAACCTGATAATCAGCTCTAACAAGGCTAGAGTACTCCCAAAATCAATAATATATCCACTTTCCCAAAACTCAAATCGAACATAAATACTTCAATTAAACACATCAAATAAGTTCATTTATCCAATATTCAATCCAAATAACCCAAATAAAATCAACTCTTCTTCTTGTCTCAAATAACAACTAGAAATAATAAAACATTAACATAAATCTCCATAAACCGTCTAAATCCATTGATGCAACTTAAGAAAATAATTAGTCTCTAACACCAACACTAGTAACATGAGATACCCAACCACAAATCAGTGCTAATCTTCTCCATAGACTCTAATACTGATCCTCAGCTGAACCATCGATGTCATCTGAAATATTATGAAGATTAACGGGGTGAGTTATCAACAACTCAGTAAGCAGAGAGCATATACTAGCATGTAAACATGAGCATTTATAACATTTGATAAGCCGAACAGAACATTTACTTTCAGAATGTAGAAACAAAACTTGTACAAAAAATATTAGAGCGAAATTTTCAGAAAAATGAACTTATTCCAAAAATAGAATCCGTTGACATTTCTAAACTGAAACATTATAATCTTATCTTCATTTATATCACATCGGGACAATACCATGTTTAACCCCCGTGGTAGGGTTATAAACCACCATTATACCCGTGGCTGGGCCATATTCCATGTTTCACCCCCGTGGTAGGGTTATAAACCACCATTATACCCGTGGCTGGGCCATTTTCCATGTTTCACCCCCGTGGTAGGGTTATAAACCACCATTATACCCGTGGCTGGGCCGTATACCATGTTTCACCCCCGTGGTAGGGTTATAAACCACCATTATACCCGTGGCTGGGCCTTAACAGAAACAGAACGGATTTCATCGAAAATCCGATTACAATCATATACAGAACCAGAACTTCATGCTAAGGTTTTCAGATGACACATCATATCAAAACAAAACACTGAAAGGCTTCAGATCATTTAACATGTTCAAGATAAACATAAACAAAATATTCTCATTTGTTCATAACAAAACTTTTAGAATTCCTTATTCGCTCTTTTACATAGTTCAGAAACAAAGTGCACAAAACTAGCTCATGTCTACACCAGTCATGACAGAAAATACTTTCTCATATATTGAATTTATGCATATGCAGAAAAAAGAACATCTGAGGTTGTTTTCAGATCATTTCTTTTCAAAAACAAACACGTTTATTCTCAAAGTCAACCTCATTTTATTTCTTTTATGCAAAACTAGTATATGAACCCCGCTTACCTGGACTTCTTAGCTTTTCAGAAATTTCTTCAAAAAATGTTGAGTCGACTAATAATCGTCACCTATAAAAAATAAACACACAATTTCCGTAAGTTTTCAACCAATTACGGATTTCCATATTTAAGCCTAAGCTTCTAAAATAATCTATCTTAATTTCTCAAAACTTAAAAATCCTCATAATCCCAAAGTATATCATTACTTCATAAAATCACCAATATCCACCACAACCCACGTCATACACAAAACACCAATATTTAAACCCGAACAGCCAACAAATCTCATAGTCTAAACCAATCATACTAACAACTCCATCACCCAATCCAATCAACCCCGTTACTCCTCGGACTCAGTCCGGCAAAACCAACCAGCAATTAAAATACAGTGTAATGTGCTAGTGCAAAAATACATTAAATTCACGAGAATTCTTTGAAAAAAATACTTACATTGCTATATAATGATTTCCGAAGGATCACGAAACTGAAAAAGGCGACGTCTGAGCAACACCACAGTGTAAAATACACTGTGGCCGTGGGTCACAAATACCCACTTTTCAACGGAGACAAACGAAGACCCCAAAATGATAGGGTAGGGCCTAGAGAGGTCGGTGAAGCCAATGGTGGTGGTGGTTTGCCGTGGATGACGGCGCAAATGGTGGTTTAAGGCCAAAAACGTACAAATCGGAAATGGACTTGGTGGGGCTTCACCGGTGACGGATCGGAGCTGGGGTTGGGTCCAAAGAGTTGCCAAGAGGTCAGGGATGAAGTGGTAGGAAGATGGTGGCCAATGGTGGCGCGACGGCGGCGCACGAAGGAGGTGAAGGCCGCGGCTTCAAGCCGTGCGTGGAGGCTAACGGTGGCTCGGATGGAAGTGAGGTTGGTAAGGTGAGGTCGCCGGCGGCAGGGGAACCAAAAGGAGGGGGCGGTGTCGACCACGGCGGCTCGACGGCGGTGGGCTGGGTGGAGGCCGAAGTCGCACGGGGAGAGAGAGAGGGTCGGGCTCGCGCGGGAGAGAAAGAAACCGAAGGAAAAAGGAGAAAAGAAAAAAAAAAAGGAAAAGAAAAGGAGAAGAAAGAAAAAGAGGGGAAAAGAAATGAGGTCCAATCCTCATAACTTGGGTCACGAAAATGATCCAACGGAAACGATTTTAAAACCATAAGTTAAATAAAATAATTTAAACGTAATGGTAAAGTCAAATTGAAATAATTAAATCACCCAGTGATTAATTAAATATTAAAAGCAATTTAAATGCATAACAATAAATAAATATCAAGAAAGCACACAATAAAATAATTTTCACCAATTTAACAAATTAAAATCATAGAAATAAACTCACTAAAAAATCCAACCAATTTTAAAATAGAAGGATAAATTTTTGAATAAATAATAAAAATCCTTCAGTAAAAAATTACACTAAAATACGGGGTGTTACATCCTTCCCCCCTTAAAAAAAATTTCGTCCTCGAAATTTGTAAGGTCAAACATCACGCTAAAGCAGGATGCCAGATACAACTCAAAACACGCTCGAAAAGACCATACCAACAACAACTCCCAACAAGCATGAGTAATGTTCTCTCAAGTCTATTTTCATAGGCAATTCCATCATACTCGTATTAGTCCCCCATTGGCACAACACGTCCAGTATTCTTAGTGTGGCAATACTATCCAAAATCTCATCTTTCCACAAGAGCCTTTACACAACATCCAAGGAATCACAATGATTATTACTATTTTCGTAACACGATCTGCGCTAACCTCAATCGACTCCTATGTTAAAACTCACAAACCTTAATTGACTTCTACAAGTTGGTAACCTATTAGCCACTTCCAAAGTTAACCATCAATAAACATTTCCATCATCCAGACCTATTATCTCAAAATCAACAAGAATTATATCCTAATTCCGCACCACCAAAAGTTTAATCTCTAATTCCTTAAGATCAGCATAAAGTTTGAATCCTTAAATATAACACAACATAATACCATTGAGTACGAGGTAGCTCAACGCCTACTAACCAAAAAAAACTCTCACCACATTTGGTAGAAAATTCTTTATCTCCAAAACCATGAACTATTACACACTTTCATCAAACTCACCAAGAATTAATTCCTGGATCTGCACCAACTATTATCCTTAAATCTGCTATGGATCTAATCCCAAAACCTACCACTAAAACCTCGAATTAATAACAATTATTATCCAATCTGGACCAATACCTTCAATCCTCAAAGAAATAATTCCCTTAAAATTTCCTATATTAATAACTCAACTTCGATCAACCCCATTAATGGTCACAGATTAAACAGTCTCCAAAATAAATCAAGCTAACACTCCAAGCTTGCAGAATTAAAAAATTTCAATCTCATTATAAATCAGTCCTTCAAATTGCAATTCTAAGATCTTAAATTATATAAGAATCAATTTCCGAAATCTGTAAGATCGATGAACTTATATCCAATAATAAAACAATTGACTCCCAAAGCTTTCAAAATCTAAACATTAAACGATAACAATCATTTCTGAAAATCTGCAAAACCTTAAACTTTTGGTGAAATTTCCGTAAGTCTATCTTTAAAGTTTGTTGAACTTACAATCTTCTATTCTAAAGCCTCGTGTCATACATCCATGAAATCAAAAATCTCAAATATCTTACTCCCCAAATAGATCACCCAGACTATGCCGTTCCTTTCAAACCTTGATATTATAAATGCACACCAAGTTGATAAAAGTTCAAGTTTACTCTGCTAAATATAACAAAAGTGTTCTCAGTCGTACCATCATCCTGCCATAACTTAATCCTTAACCTGCTTTTCAGCTTCGAACGAAACGAACAAAACAAAATAAACTTAATAAATATAATAATATAATTTCAATTCAAATAAAATAAAATCAAACAAAACCAAATAAATTCAAGTTAAATAAAAATAATAATTTCCAATTAAACCTTTAAACTTTTCTGGTACTGCACACATGGTTTTACCCAAACTTAGTCATATCATTAATCAGCACATATAGTCATTCCTACCATCTAATATTGTAAACCCGACATCGCTCTAAACTCTCTTTCGTCTTTAGAAATCTAATCTCAAAAATCTAAACCTTAAATTAATCTTATAAAGATTATCTCCTACAGTCCACCAAGTAAGCTTGTCGGATCTAAAATCCCTAAACCTCAAAATCTCGAAACTCAATCATAAAGTCCGTAAAATCTAAACCTCAAATATCCACATAATCATCTCTTATTCTTTAAAATTCTACACCTCAAATCTGAAGTTTCTTCTTAAACCCACAGATATCTAAACCTCCAAGGTTTATAGTATGCAGAATCTCTAACCTGTCTCTGATACCATCTGTAACGCCCCGACCCCGAGGGTCCGGAGAGTTAACTCATAAAACCTGATAATCAGCTCTAACAAGGCTAGAGTACTCCCAAAATCAATAATATATCCACTTTCCCAAAACTCAAATCGAACATAAATACTTCAATTAAACACATCAAATAAGTTCATTTATCCAATATTCAATCCAAATAACCCAAATAAAATCAACTCTTCTTCTTGTCTCAAATAACAACTAGAAATAATAAAACATTAACATAAATCTCCATAAACCGTCTAAATCCATTGATGCAACTTAAGAAAATAATTAGTCTCTAACACCAACACTAGTAACATGAGATACCCAACCACAAATCAATGCTAATCTTCTCCATAGACTCTAATATTGATCCTCAGCTGAACCATCGATGTCATCTGAAATATTATGAAGATTAACGGGGTGAGTTATCAACAACTCAGTAAGCAGAGAGCATATACTAGCATGTAAACATGAGTATTTATAACATTTGATAAGCCGAACAGAACATTTACTTTCAGAATGTAGAAACAAAACTTGTACAAAAACATTAGAGCGAAATTTTAAGAAAAATAAACTTATTCCAAAAATAGAATCCGTTGACATTTCTAAACTGAAACATTATAATCTTATCTTCATTTAATATCACATCGGGACAATACCATGTTTAACCCCCGTGGTAGGGTTATAAACCACCATTATACCCGTGGCTGGGCCATATTCCATGTTTCACCCCCGTGGTAGGGTTATAAACCACCATTATACCCGTGGCTGGGCTATTTTCCATGTTTCACCCCCGTGGTAGGGTTATAAACCACCATTATACCCGTGGCTGGGCCATTTTCCATGTTTCACCCCGTGGTAGGGTTATAAACCACCATTATACCCGTGGCTGGGCCTTAACAGAAACAGAACGGATTTTATCGAAAATCCGATTACAATCATATACAGAATCAGAACTTCATGCCAAGGTTTTCAGATGACACATCATATCAAAACAAAACACTGAAAGGTTTCAGATCATTTCACATGTTCGAGATAAACATAAACAAAATATTCTCATTTGTTCATAACAAAACTTTTAGAATTCCTTATTCGCTCTTTTACATAGTTCAGAAACAAAGTGCACAAAACTAGCTCATGTCTACACCAGTCATGACAGAAAATACTTTCTCATATATTGAATTTATGCATATGCAGAAAAAAAGAACATCTGAGGTTGTTTTCAGATCATTTCTTTTCAAAAACAAACACGTTTATTCTCAAAGTCAACCTCATTTTATTTCTTTTATGCAAAACTAGTATATGAACCCCGCTTACCTGGACTTCTTAGCTTTTCAGAAATTTCTTCAAAAAATGTTGAGTCGACTAATAATCGTCACCTATAAAAAATAAACACACAATTTCCGTAAGTTTTCAACCAATTACGGATTTCCATATTTAAGCCTAAGCTTCTAAAATAATCTATCTTAATTTCTCAAAACTTAAAAATCCTCATAATCCCAAAGTATATCATTACTTCATAAAATCACCAATATCCACCACAACCCACGCCATACACAAAACACCAATATTTAAACCCGAACAGCCAACAAATCTCATAGTCTAAACCAATCATACTAACAACTCCATCACCCAATCCAATCAACCCCGTTACTCCTCGGACTCAGTCCGGCAAAACCAACCAGCAATTAAAATACAGTGTAATGTGCTAGTGCAAAAATACATTAAATTCACGAGAATTCTTTGAAAAAAAATACTTACATTGCTATATAATGATTTCCGAAGGATCACGAAACTGAAAAAGGCGACGTCTGAGCAACACCAGAGTGTAAAATACACTGTGGCCGTGGGTCACAAATACCCACTTTTCAACGGTGACAAACGAAGACCCCAAAATGATAGGGTAGGGCCTAGAGAGGTCGGTGAAGCCAATGGTGGTGGTGGTTTGCCGTGGATGACGGCGCAAATGGTGGTTTAAGGCCAAAAATGTACAAATCAGAAATGGACTTGGTGGGGCTTCACCGGTGACGGATCGGAGCTGGGGTTGGGTCCAAAGGGTTGCCAAGAGGTCAGGGATGAAGTGGTAGGAAGATGGTGGCCAATGGTGGCGCGACGGCGGCGCGCGAAGGAGGTGAAGGCCGCGGCTTCAAGCCGTGCGTGGAGGCTAACGGTGGCTCGGATGGAAGTGAGGTTGGTAGGGTGAGGTCGCCGGTGGCAGGGTAACCAAAAGGAGGGGGCGGTGTCGACCACGGCGGCTCGACGGCGGTGGGCTGGGTGGAGGCCGAAGTCGCACGGGGAGAGAGAGAGGGTCGGGCTCGCGCGGGAGAGAAAGAAACCGAAGGAAAAAGGAGAAAAGAAAAAAAAAGGAAAAGAAAAGGAGAAGAAAGAAAAAGAGGGGAAAAGAAATGAGATCCAATCCTCATAACTTGGGTCATGAAAATGATCTAACGGAAACGATTTTAAAACCATAAGTTAAATAAAATAATTTAAACGTAATGGTAAAGTCAAATTGAAATAATTAAATCATCCAGTGATTAATTAAATATTAAAAGCAATTTAAATGCATAACAATAAATAAATATCAAGAAAGTACACAATAAAATAATTTTCACCAATTTAACAAATTAAAATCATAGAAATAAACTCACTAAAAAATCCAACCAATTTTAAAATAGAAGGATAAATTTTTGAATAAATAATAAAAATCCTTCAGTAAAAAATTACACTAAAATACGGGGTGTTACAAAATAAAAATAAAATAAATATATATCAGTGAGCACATTTGATGGACATATTTGATAGTCATACTATCATTTTCCTTTCGGTTATGCACATGCAGACCATTATAAAATGCTATTTTCTAACTGCATTGTAAATCTAATACTAGTAGTAGACCTTTTAAGTATTATCACGTTATTGCCCTTATATTTTGTAACTATAAAAGATTGTAATCGATCTATTAATATATTTTTACCTTGGACTTACTTTTATGAGCTTATTTCTATTAATTAAGCTGGGTTTAGGTAGACGATGTTCCATAATCATTTAATTAACCACGAAAACCATGGAACTCAAATTCAATTGAAATAAAGCTAGCTATTTAGATAAGTAATTCGTTGGAAAGATGATCAGGAGCAAATATTACAAAACCGGCCACTTTGTAAGCCGCTTTTGAAGCTCCACAACAACTTAACCAAAGCAATTACACAGCGTTTGTTTTTAAGAAGTACCTCAACGCATCTCATCTCATATATATAATCTAATCATTATAACTTTTTCAAATTCCTAAACAAAATTCAATAAACAATTCATTTTTTTTAAATCCCGAAATAAAAATAATATTAAAAGATAAAATTATAACAATGTTTGATTCAACTTTCAACTTTCATCTCATCTCATCTCAACTCACTATCCAAACCTTCCAAAACCAACATTGTAGAACTAAAAATAGGCATTCTGGAAAGTGAAAAAAATAATATTGACCAACTGAAAATGAAATTCTTGACCAATTAATGTTCAAGTCTGGATCACCACCCTCGGTCATCCTCCACATCGGCTTAAAGAAAAACAATGCAGACTACTACAGCCATCATGTTCTTGAGAGAACTAGTAGTAGTATAAACCAAACTCTCAAGGAAAACAGAACTGACTATCGATTCAAGGACTACCTTGAGTAACCAAAATTCTAATTTTAATAAATATGAACAGAAAAAAGAAACACTTCATCTAGTGATCTCCAAAATTAGCCCAACAAAAACAATTTCATAAATCATTGAAAATAACTAAGTATGGACCAGCACCTAAACAGGAACTCTAGGCTGATTACTTTATTAGCTAAAATTAAGGGCTATTTGCAAGACTTTGTCATTCTCGTTGAAACAAAACTCGTGAACTAAAAAATTAAAGCTCAGATATTGAAACTGTTGCATGCATTTGTATGTCGAGAGGTCCGGTATCTTATAATTAATGAACCCTATCAAATCTAGTACAAGATCATACCTCCCTTCAAAGAATTATAAGTCAATGACACTAAAATGGCAAGGCTAGTACTGAAAAATACATTAAAAATCCAACAGTTTCGGAAGTCTTTGGCCATATGTCACACTTGATTTTAGATAAAATTCATCACCAAGCCAAACCACATTGCAAGGCAACGATTGTATTGTAGACTAAATGTATCATAGATAATGTACAAATGTAATATAAAGTTACCATTTAGTCCTTTACTGTAAATAGATAGTCAATGTAACGAGTTAGTTAAAGTTTATACAGAAGAGTAAAGTGAATTTCTTAGTATGCGAAGTAATTCACTTCACTCTTTTGTATATATACAAAACTCTCTCTACTATGTAATCTTTGAGTCGAAAATATAGAGGGTTTCTCTTCAATAAATACTTTTCCCCTCTTCAATTCAAGATTGACTGAAGTTGTTTCATGGTATCAGAGAGGATACCTTAGGGTTTCACTTCTATCCACTGCAAGAATCATTCCAAGAGTCTTTTTTTTTTTCCGCTACAAGAATGACTACATCAGCCTTTGTTTCGCTCAATATTGAAGATTCTAGTTCGTATCACCTGCAAAATGGAGATTTGCTCGATTTTGTGTTAGTCTCTAATCTTCTTACAGGAGACAATTATAATAGCTGGTGTATATCGATAGAGATGGAATTAAAGGCAAAAAACAAGATAGGGTTCATAAATGGAGTGATAACTCAGCCGATTGAATCTAATCCTCTGTATGATGTGTGGGAAAGAGGAAAGATGCAACAACATGGTTTTGTCATGGATTCTGAATTTGGTGTCCAGAGATATTGGGAAAACAATTGTCTATGTGAAAACGACAAGAGAAATATGGGACGAGTTGCAGAATCAGTACTGTCAAGGCAATGGGCTAAGAAATTTTCAATTACGGAAGGAACTTTCATCTTTATCCCAAGATCAAACTTCGGTGAGTATCTACTATAGCTAGTTTAAGAGTTTGTGGGATGAACTAATGAATTATAATCAGATGCAAATTGTACATGTGGGGCATATAAAAATAATAATTGTGGAGCTGCACGTAAGTTTTCTGAGTACCAATAGGGTCAACATGTTGTAATGTTTCTCATGGGGTTAAATGAAGAATTCTCGCATATTAGAGGCCAGATATTGTTAATGGATCCATTACCACCAATTACTCAAGTGTTTCTTTTAGTAATTCAAGAAGAGAAGCATAGGGAGGTTAGATCCATGGGGAGAACATGACTTGAAACTATTTGTTGCTTTCATGAATAGAAAGGTTGAGAATCCAAGATCTAATCATGGAAAACAGCAATATAGAAGAGAAAACGTTTTGTGCACTCACTGTGGAATGACCAATGTAACACTCCGCTCCTTTCTTCTTACGTACGCTTTTTCTTTCTGACGTACGTTCCCTCTTTTTGACGTAAGCAAGTTCTGAGGATGGAAATTATGTAACCGACCGCCCTTCCCTCTAGCAACTGTGAGCATGTCATGCGTGCCGAACCCTAATGGTGTGTTTCTAAAGATATTAGGTGACTTCTAAGGCACCCCTAGTGTTTTAAATATATTGAAAATATTTATAAGGAGTATTTCCAGAATTATTGAACTAAGCATGATTTTAAATACGACAATTATAATATTCTTAAAGAGCTCCAAAAATATTATAATTATCAGAAATCATTTTAATATCATTATTAAAATGATTTCGACTATTTAAAATATTATGGGATTTAAATTATGTTGAAACCTTTAATTAATTAAATGGTTTTATCTTCTTAAATATACTAAATAAGACTTCATCATTTATTAATGATGAAAGAATATTATTTTATAAACTAAAGAAGTTTAAATAATATTCTACCTTAATTCCTCTAAGTGTTTTTAATTAAGTTAATGTTTACGCATTTTCAAATCAGTATTTAAAGCCCATTGTTAGATCGTTGTGTGGATTCCCAGACGAAGGGACTGGGTTAAATACCCAGACCCCCTCTTCCTTCTCCCTCAGATCTCTCTCTCTCTTCCCTCTCCCCAGCATATGTCTTACACAGTTCACTCTCCAAGCCATTCCTCCACTTAGCCCGGCATCGCCGTGCGTCGACAAACCTCACTGCCGCCACCACCAGCTCCACCTCACTCAATTGAGCCTCCCCACACCAGTCTCTCCCTCCCACGCTCTCTCTTCCTCTCCCTTGGTAGTGCACAACCCGAATGGGCTTGGTGCTCACTGCACCGCCGTGCGCCGTCCTCCGGTGCCACTACCCCCTTGGTAGCTACTCCTCCCACTGGCCATCACCCTCTAGCGAGCTTGGCCCCCTCCACGCAACCACCTTCTCCACTTGCACGTTCGTGGCTCCTCCATGCATAGGTTCACTGTGCATGCTCCTAGCACTGCCGGACATTGGACACTACCGTAGGCACCTCCTAGCCTCCTCCACCTAACCCGAGGCCCATAGCCTCCCTCCACCGCACGAACTTCTCCTCCCTCCACCATCGTACGTCGCCACCCACGACATGTGACCACCATCTCCAGCCTCCTCAAGCCAGCCATCCTAACCGCCCATAGCCCCGATCTGCCACCCATGCATGCACACTCTCTCTCACAAGCTTCTCCCCCCCTCCCCTCACACACGTCAATTCCTCCCGCCACCAACTGTGCATGCTCCTAGCACTGCCGGACATTGGACACTACCGCAGGCACCTCCTAGCCTCCTCCACCTAACCCGAGGCCCATAGCCTCCCTCCACCGCACGGACTTCTCCTCCCTCCACCATCGTACGTCGCCACCCACGACATGTGACCACCATCTCCAACCTCTCAAGCTAGCCATCCTAACCGCCCATAGCCTCGATCTGCCACCCATGCATGCACACTCTCTCTCACAGGCTTCTCCCCCCCTCCCCTCACACACGTCAATTCCTCCTGCCACCACCTTGGATCTCCGTACCACGACCACCGAGGCTCCACGGCTCCACCAGCAACTCCCTTAACTAAACCTTAGGTCCAAACCACCACATAACTAGTGGTGGTAGCCACTACACGTGATGGATAGCCACTACGCGTGGCTGACCGCCACTGTACATGGCTATATCTACTGTGTTATGCTCCTTGTCTCCATTACAAGGCCACCACGAGCCTTCCAAGACCACACGTAGCTATCCAAATGCCTAATCAGCCACTGTACATGGGTTAACCACCATGTACGACCCTTCTAGCATCATCGACTGTGACGATCAGTGAGCAATGCACGGGTTATCCAGTCGATAATATAACCCTCTATCCCTCGTTAATTATGTAAGATATTGATTAGTTGATTAGGTTGTCGACTGTGCTGTTAGTATTTGTGGAGTTCGCTGTGTTGAGATGTGCTGTGTAGTGAAGTGTTGGACATATCTGTGTAGTGCGCTGTGAAGTGTTGTAGACTGTACTGTGTACGTGGTTGCAGAGTGTGTGCTGTATTTGTGACGTGGCATGCAGACTGGGAACAGTACACACTGAGTGTACTCTGTGTGTGGCGTAGAGTGGGATAAGGAGAGTATATGTAAAATATACCCTCCTGGCGTACTGTGGAATGGGAACAGTACACGCTGAGTGTACTCTGTGTGTGTGTGGCGTAGTGTGGGATAAGGAGAGTATATGTAAAATATACCCTCCTGGCATATTGTGGAATGTGAAGGGCGTACACGTGGAGTGTACTCCATGTCGTTGAGTGATGCACCATATGGCGGGTATGCAATAATGGTGATGTGGCGTAGAGCATGTGAATGGAGTACACGAGGAATGTACTCCATGTGGTAGAGTAATGCACCATATGGCGGGTATGCCATAATGGTGAAGTGGCATAGTGCGTGTGAAAGGAGTACACGCAGAGTGTACTCCATGTGGTGGAGTGATGCACCATATGGCGGGTATGCCATAATGGAGATGTGGCATGGTGCATGTGAAGGGAGTATGTGGTGGAGTGATGCGCTATACAACGGGTATGCCATAATGGTGATGTGGCGTAGTGCGTGTAAAGGGAGTACACGTGGAGTTCCATGTGGTGGAGTGATGTACCATACGGCGGATATACCATAATGGTGATGTGGTGTAATGTGTGCGAAGGGAGTACACATGGAGTGTACTCCATGTGGTGGATAGATGCACCATATGATGGGTATGCCATAATGGTGATGTGGCGTAGTGTGTAAAGGGAGTACACGTGGAGTGTACTCCATGTGATGGAGTGATGCACCATATGGCGGGTTTACCATTATGGTGATGTGATGTAGTGTGTGAAAAAGGAGTATACGTGGAGTGTACTCCACAAGGCAGCGACAATCCGTGTGGCGTGTCGTAGAGATAAGGATGGTTGTGTGAATGATGGGTGTAGAGCGTGGTAAATAGTGTTGGGAATCGTGGAATAGTGTCCCAAAGTAGTTATGGCATAGCCTGTAGTCTGAGATGACAAGTGTCACCGTGATGGACTTATGGCTAGGTGTATGCGTGAAGTTGCAGAACAAGTGTAAGAGTGCACAGCGAAAGCTTGACTGGGGAATGTCACGAAGTGACATGACCACTGGTAGTCGTGCGTATGATGGGTGAGGAGTTAGTGTAGAAATGGTGTAGCAGGGATCGTGACAAAATGTGACGATGTGTTAGGAGTACGTGAGGAATCTTACTTTTGATGAGTTAGAAATTGGCGTAGAAATGACGTAGTGGGATGTCAGGTGACGTGACAAGGTCATGGTGTAGCATGGGTGTAGTCTCGAGCTATATGACGTGACATAAGGCGTAGTAGTGAATGGAGTCTTGTCATGTTAAGTGTTTGGATGAATTGTCAAAAGGGATTGGTAGCATGAAGTGTCATGTTAGCCAGGTTAAGAGAAGGTTGGTATCGGAGTATGGCCCTTGTCCCTACGAGCAGGTGATCAACATGTTATATGTTGGTCTCAGGTGATAAAGGGGTAAGGTACATGTGTAATCTGGTTAGACATATGTGTCGGACGGATTCCCCATATGTAATGGGTAATCTATCCAAAGCATGATTGCACGGTGCTTAAGCCTCCGAGTTGGCTTAAGCATCGTGTGGCTTGTATGGATGAGAATGAGGATTTAGTGTGAGCTAAGGTGCAAGGAGGTAGTGATGAGTGTATTATCTAGGACTGGGATGCGTGATTCCATCAGTCGGAATCATGCGTCAAATGTGGTTAGTAAGAAGGTCTTAGTGTCTTAATTCTAAAGTGAATCACGGGTTCACTTTAGTGGATGAGCACTCGAGGCAAGACCTTGAGTTGGAAGATGTGGTGACCATAAGTGGTCCCTAAAGGGTTTAGCATAGTAAAGGGCACGTAAGAACACAGTATAAAAGGAGAGTGTTCCAAGTGAAGCATAGTTCTATTTCTAGTTTAAGTTGCTTATATACTAGATAGAGAATGACGTTAAGGTTATGTGTATGCATGTAGGTTGTCATATGACATGCACATGAATGGAGTCTAGGTAAGTGTTACATTCATACTCTTCTAGAGTCTTCTAAATATAAAGAAATGAAAGCGAAATGCTTTTCCTTTACGATGCTTTATGAAAAGATACGAAAGACATTTTACGAAAGAAAATGCTAAGTGTTTAAAGGTATAAGTATGTATGGCCCCTCCTTGGCAGCCCCTTTTATGCACCCAAAGTATTAGTTGTACACATGTGAATGGATGACTATATGTTGTATCTATTGTACGTATTTTCTAAGAAAATCCATGAACCGATAAAAAATGCAAGAAAGACATGAAAACTGATGCTTTTATGGATCCTACGGACCGATGCTTTCACGTGCACCATGAGGTGATGCTTATAGATGCCATGAAAGATGACGTTTAAGGTGATGCTTATGAATGCCACGAAAGCCGACGTTTAAGTCCATATATGTTTTTAAATGACGTTTTCCATGAACGAACTGTTAAATGAAGGATAGAGCTTAAATGAACTGAAAGTTTAAGGCCATGCCTTAAACGAAGTTTTTCCATGAACCGAACTGTCAAATGAAAAGGACTGAACTGAAAAGACTGAACTGTAAGAAAGGACTGAATGAATGAATGTTTTAATGTATGAAAATACGTAACGACCACATGAATGAATGCAAAAGATACCAATGAATGGTTAGATTGCAATGTCGGGTAAGTAGTACTGGAAGTGCACCCAGTGCTGCCCCATGACTGAAAAGGGGTTCCCAACCCGTGGTCACGGGCAGAGTCCGGGTCCAAAAGAAGACCGCTAACCCCAACACACGGGGTGTAATGGTGTATACTGGCCTATGAAAGTGATAAGAAAGTATGGATGAATGTATGATCGTATGAATGCATGAATGCACACACTCTTGAAGAAATGAAGGCACTGACAGGAGAAACGTTTACGAAAAGAAAGCCCCTTTTTAAAGAAAATCCCGTCCAGTGATGTTTTCAAATGAATGCACGTATGCACGTATGTATAGTATGTATGAATGATGAATGCATGAATGAAAACCTATGTTAACTATATGAAGTAATGCTTACGAGTCATCAACTCATTTTAGTTTTTATGTCCCTCCTCCTCACAGGAATTGCATGATCAGGACGGATACGGCCCATGGGGAAGAGCACAAAAGTCTAGGCATGAGTTTTAATTGTACGAGAGACATTTTTATTGCAAGATTAATGTTTTCCATTATAAACCTATTTTATTCTAAAAGCACATTTTATTTTATAAAAGTAGAGTCTTGCACCCTGGGTATGCAAGTAAAATTTTTTAAATCGAACTGTAATTCCCGTCGTTCTTTCTAAAAATATTTTATAAAAAGTTCCACCACAAGAACTGGCGTTACACCAATCACACAATGGATAAGTGTTACAAGATGTAACAGTCCGCAAGAAATTCACTAGTGGAATTTCTATTAACTTTAGAAATCTTGTGAAAACCATAAGTTTTTACGAATCGATCAATCGCACAGGTTTTAGTCTGTCAACATAATCAGTGTTATCACTCACTATGATGCTAGAAATATGAGTTTAATTATTTGAGATAGTTAGAAGTGTCAGAATGTGTTTTGGTCTCCGCCAGTAGACTCAATTCATTATTTAGGATTTTATAGCGCAATAGCTCATTTTTATAATTTCAGACGAAACACCTGTTCGAAATTGTGAAATTAATTTTAGGGGTATTTCAGGGTTGAATTTCAGAAAATAATTTTTCCAATAGGTTAATATGAATATTTAGGATTTTTTAGTATTAAGTTTATTATGCATTTTTTCGGAGTGAATAGTAACCTCGATAAGCGCACCAAGTTCAGTGTTTTCAAAATCACAGTATTGAATATCCAAATCAGGTTAGAAAAGTTTTATTTGAATACTTGGCATGATCTTAGCCACATATAGTGAATACTATTAGACACTTGGCACAAAGAGGAACCATTTGTTAGATTTGTGAAGGAAATCAAGGTGTGAGATCATGCCACCTAAGCGAAATTTTGTTTCATCTGATCAGCCAAATTGTACCAAACCAAAGAGGGTTTCAGTTCTAGCGAAATCCTAAATGATTGGGATCCAATTGAAACCCCAAAATCTTGGTTGAAACCGAAACCTTAAACGGTTTGCCCAAATCCTAAAGTTGGTCTTGAAACCCTTTTTTGTTCGATTTCAAGCATTGTGTTTAATCACTTTATTAAATCACTTTCAGATGCTATTAATTAATCAAATCCTTGTTATGACATCATTGTCCAACCTTTTAAACCTTTAAAATTTGATTGAGCCAAGAAAAATTAGATTTGGGCTTGATGGCACCTCAAACCCTAACCAATCCCCCTTTAAACCCCAAACTGAAACGCACTTGGTTGAGGTCCACCAAGGCCCACAAATTTGGCCACCTTAGCAAAGCTTTTTGAAGAATTTTCCTCCCCACATGGCAGACCATCCACTGCCATTGGCTACACCCAATGGTGTCTTGATGTGAAGGAGAAATCCACCCCATCAACCTCCATATCTCACAGCTGTTACAGATAGTCCTTGCTCCTCTCTATTCTCCACTTTATGTCACATAGGCACCTTCAATCAAGGGTCATTCAAGCCCATAACTTCCCCCTCCAGAATTCTAAAGTCGTGCAAGACACATTTCACTCTTTTCATCACTTCTTCATCCCGTTCTTAGAGAGAAACTGAAAAGAGCTCTCTCTGGCAGTTTCCTGAATCTTTTTACCTGGAGCTTTTGGACCCTTTGTAAGTACTTTCTCACAATGCCTGCTTCACAAAAGTTGCTCGTCTTCACAAAATTGGGGAGTAAGTTCTGTTTTGGAATTTTTTACCAAACTAATGGACATATCTTGGTCTGAAAATTTTATGGAGTGTTATTAGTATATGTTTATGAATGTTCATTGAGGTTTTGTTACATGAATAAAGCTTTTGATGATAGAGTTCCATAGATCTAGAAACTTGAAAGCTGGAAGTGGAAAAACCATTTTTGTGTTGTGAAAGTTTGGATATTTCGTAGTTTAATCTTACTCCAAAGGCTTTAATATTTTTATGTGATGACCTAAGCCTCTTATATACATGTTAGGATGTTATTTTGAAGATATTTAGCATTAGTTTTAAATATATGATTTTTCTATGCAAGAGGATTTCAATTAGGCCTAAGATTTTATGTTTCTGGGTTTGATCGATCTTTTATTGAGTTTTACCCATGTGATTTTAAGTTTGATTGTTGGATAATCTTTAGGACACATTTTTAAACTATGTGATGTTTTAGTTTGAGGATCACATGTCTTTAAGTCATGGATCAAGAGATTGATCTAAGTTAGTTGAGAGAAAAGTTTATGTTTTGGACTTAGTGTAAAACCAAAAACTTCAAATGTTGTTTTGTGATTTTGATGACTTTTGTTTGATGAGTTAAAGCATGGTTGATCTTAGGATGATGTTTTGAATATGTTAGAAGTAAGATTTGATTTTTTGGAATTCTTGGAGATGTTTCTATTAAGGTCAAAACTTGTGATCTAAGGGTTTACTTTTTGTTATAAAGTTTGGGTCTTCTTACAAAAAGTTTGGTGTTGATGATTAGCTTTTTTTTAATGGATATTTTAAGTAAGTTTTTAAACTTAGGATAGGAAGATCTTTGTTACAAAGTATTGGTTTAATCATGGGTTTTGAAGATAGAAGAAATTGCAACCAAAATCAAGAGAAATGACTTATGAATGTTTCGGCCATATTGAGTTTTTTGTAGTTGTGAATGATTTAAAATTTTTTTGAGTTGATAGTTGAGTTTAGAAAAGAATTTAAATGAGGAATGTGAATTTTGGTAACTTTTGGAGTTAGGATGTGAATCCTTAAATTAGGGGTAAAATGGTCTTTTTTTCACATATAAAGGGTAAAATGGTAATTTTACTCTAAGTTGTCTCTTTTCACATTTCTAATGTTAGTAATTTAATTTCTAACTTTTAGAATTCTCTCTTACAGGTCCTCAAGTTTCGCGCTTTATTCTTGTAGAATGTGACGATCGAGGTAAGTTAGCTCTTAACTTACTATCAGTTTACTGTGTATGTGTGATGGGTAAGGGAACTACAACTTATGTTCGTATGTTGTTATATATGCCATATCATCACATGTTTATCTATTACACGAGTTATTCTATCATGAAAATCTTATCTGTTACATAATATACTTTGTCTCATGTTACTATCTGTTGCAAGTATGTTACATTACGTATGTCATCTATTACATGTATGTCAAGTCACATAATATTCATTATGACGTGTTACGTCATATTACAAAATTTTTTCTATTACATGGTATGCCATGTTATGAAATATTGTCTATTACATGTATGTCATATTATGGAATATTGTCTGTTACATTTATGTCTCAAAGTATGTCATGTCTGTCATTTTATGTTCATGTCACGTTACACTATGTCCGGACTTCTGTCTTTTATGTCACGTTCATGTCACGTCATGTTACAAAATATCATTTATGCCAGTTAAGTTTTTTATATCAATCAAGACCATAAGCGCTAGGATGGAGTAATATCCTAGTGGAACTCGTTTATTGACGCTGGCGTGTCTAAATAGGTGTGAAATCATTTGGGTTGATGAAGTACAATTAACAGGTTGTGAATGAGACCTAACTAGCTGTTCACCAGAGCGTGCCAGGCATTAACGCCGATGGAGTCACACTTTATATTACGTGTGTCCACAGCAAATATGGCACAAACAACTCATGGGACCACAACAACAGTAGAGCATGAAGTATAGGGCCACAACAATTGTGGAGCATACACTACATGAGACAGTGATTGTGACACGTAAAATACGTGTGGCCACAACAACAGTGGAGTAAGTATTAACGCACTCACAACTAGTATAGACATCTGTGTTGTGATACTATAATCGACAGGGACACACACTCCTCAAGGGGACCGTGTAGCACTCGTATGGTCACTTTATTAATTAAGTCTATTGAATAAGATTTCAAGTTTATGTAATTCACGTTCAAGTCATGTTTCATGTTATGTTATGTTTGAGTTTACGTTAATGTCAAGTTTCATTTTGTGTCAATCATGGTAACCCCATGAGATAAGACTACTTTATCATGGTGACCCAATGAGACAATAACATGTTTCAAGTTCATGTTTATGTCATGGTATGTTCAAATTCATGTTATGTTCAAGTTCACGTTCATGTTATGTCATGATCAAGTTCACATTATGTTTCAAGTTCACGTTTATGTTATGTTCAAGTTAATGTTCAAATTACGAATGTTCACGTTCAAGCTATGTTTCAAGTCCATGTCATGTTTCAAGTTCACGTTCATGCTATGTTGCTAGTCCATGTTATGTTTTAAGTTCACGTACATGTCATGTCACGTCAAGCTAAGTTTCAGTTTCAGTTCAAATTATGTTATTTATGTCATGCTATATGTCAAGGTATAATATTCTTACTTATAACTTTGATTATGCATTCATGCTTTTAATACCTTGCATGCATCATTAGCATGTGTGGCAGTTTTCTGTTAACTTGTTAAGATTTGTAATCAAATCTCACCTTGGTAGTCCCAACTACCATTCCCCCCGAATGGTAGGTGATGTGTCAGGATCAGAGCAAGGAGCAGACTGGAGGAGGTTGACAAGACGCCGTAGACACAACATGAAGCTTACAGCCTCCATAGTTAGGTTTTTGGATAGTATTTCGGCATCTTTAGTCGAGTTATGCGAGTTACTCAACGAACTAGCCCAATAGTGTATTTTGGCAACGTAATTATGGAGCCAGGTATCCGTTGTTTTGAGATTACGATCTTCTAAGATCCGTGCTGTAATCATGGATGTTTATTTTATTAAGTATGCATGGATTATGTTTTAACTATTTGGGATATTATAAGTTTGGTGCATAGTATTGCTAAAAAAGAAAAATTATTCGCTTCGAATATTGCATAATGCTAGATGTATGATAGGAACATTGCATCTTATATGTCATGAACGGGGACAAGTAACCGTGTGTTGCATGTCTCGACTCTTTGGATGTCCATTCGATCCCAAGTAGAATCTGGGGGTGTCACAGGGTGGTATCAGAGCAATACGTCTTTAGGTTTAAATGCACATGTCCTTAGGAAATGCACCAAATATTAGGCTTGAATTTTTTTGAAATATGAGAGATAGTACGTGGTTGTAACACGTGTACTCATGTGTTTCAAGAAGCACATGACTCACAATAGGATACCTCAGAACCCTGAGGGAGCCAAAAACTTGGGAGAATTAGAATCTCTCGATGGATGGAGGATTAGCTGATGCTGTACGTCTGTTGGTTGACGTGCTTAGATAACAACAACAACAACAACAAGCGCATGTACCCCGACCTGAAGTCAGGGGTTGTCTGTATGAGAAGTTCTTGATCCACCATTACCCTGATTTGTTTGGTAATGAAGGGTCACTGAGAGCCGACAAATGAATTATGGATCTCGAAGGAACCTACGAGATCTGTGGATGTACTGAGGACCAGAAAGATCTATATGTTGGATGCATATTCCAAGGAGAAGTTGGAATATGCTGGGATACGTGGAGGTAGCTTCTAGTCAAAGAACTAGGAAGTTTGGTTGCACTGTCATGGGAGAGATTCAAGAAAAAGTTCGACAACAGATTCTTTCGAGATTCTGTCAAACCGTTGAAAGCACAAGAGTTCGCAACTTTAACTCAGGGCAGTTTGACCGTAGAGCAGTAGGCCGCTAAGTATATGACGTTAGGAAGGTTAGCACCACACTTGATTTCTACTCAATGGATGTAGGCACAGAAGTTTCAAGCAGGACTTCAACCAAGGATCCATAGCCAAGTAGTTTGCCTAAGAATAGAAAATTACCAAGAGTTGGTAAACGTGGCCGCGATAGTAGAGACAGAGCGGAAGGGTTCAACAACCCTGATCATTTCGGAAAGAAAGATGATTTCATCATATGCTATTGAAGAAAGTTCGAAAAGGAAGAAGATGTTTACTGGATTAGATAAAGCAATAGGCATTGAGACTGGGAGCTCAATGCCAGTCACATTTCCACCTTGTGGAGAGTGCGATAAACACCATAGAGGCAAGTGCAGAATCGTGTTGAGAACTTGTTTTAGGTGTGGCCAATTGGGTTATATGATCAAAGACTGCCCAATGTTGCTTTGAGGAATGAAAGAAAGGGGGTTTCTCTCAACAGTAGCAACAAACCAAAGCCAAGGCAACACGTGCCCATGAGAGTGTATGCTGTCACTTAGGGAGATGCAGATGTTGATGCCCCACGAACTGAAGAAGCTGGCGCCGTCACTGGTATTTTTCTAAGACCTAGGTATTGTTAAGCTTATGTAAGGTTGATTTGATTGTAACTGAATGTATTGTTGCATTATTGTTATTTTGGGGAATGTCAAGTCATTGAAGTTTGTAACTTGTACGCTATTGATTCAAGTGAGTCACTATCTTTAGTGATTGTGGTATTACACGAGATTTTAGTTTGGAAGCCGAATTGTTACCCAGGTGGTAACAATTCTCATTAAGAGTATTGTTGTTCATATCAGTGTAGATATAAAATACCCTTTAGCAGTTGGAGGAAGAATATTGAAAGTTGATAAATTAGTATTCCACATATTTGGAGTTGTTTCGATTTTGAGGATTCAAATGAATTTGTGTTCGGAGGAGTAAAGTGTTTGGAAGAGGCTTTGGCCGTAGTAGGATTCGCTTATGATTGTAGTTTTTCCAGCTGACAGTAAGTGTTTTTGGTAAAGCATTGTGTTTGTGGAAAATGTAGATCTCCATTATATTTGAGACTTTTATATGGGTAATAAATCTTAGTCTTGAGGACTTACGTGAACAGTAGGAACAAAGCCTTTCATTTAGAGTCAGAATAAGAGGCAGTTCATGATGGATCGAAGAGCTATGCCAATCATAAGAGAGAAAGTCTTGAGTTGAGGTTATTAGCTGATCGTTTATCGAGGTACCACCTAGGAGGAGGAACGATTCGTTGTGATTTAAGCAAGAATTCAGTATCTTAGAAGGTCAGCCTAGAAGCATTAAGTTTAGGCAATAACCTTTGGGAATGTTATACCCTTATGTTATAGTGGTAGTTATTTTGTGTAACCATGTGATAGTTATAGGTAAGAATAGTGTCGACTTTGAGAGGAAGGCGTTACCTCAAGAAGAATGTTACTTGCCTCTTGAGCGTGATGAGGCATCCGACCATGGACAATAGGCTGGTGAGCAATTTCTTCTTTTGAGCGTATTTTATGTTTTTACTTGTGTCGATTTCGAGGACGAAATCTTTTTTTTAAGGGGGGAAGATGTAACAGTCTGCAAGAAATTCACTAATGAAATTTCTATTGACTTTTGGAATCTCGTGAAAATTCTATAAGTTTTTACGAATCGACGAATCACACAGGTTTTAGTCTGTCAACACAGTCAATGTTATCACTCACTATTGTGCTAGAAATATGAGTTTAATTATTTGAGATAGTTAGAAGTGTCAGAATGTGTTTTGGTCTATATCATTAGACTCAGTTGATTATTTAAAATTTTATGGCACAATAGCCTATTTTCATAATTTCGAACGAAACACCTGTTCGAAATTGTAAAATTATTTTTACGGACACTTCGGGGTTGAATTTAGGTAAACCATTTTCACTATAGGTTAATATGAATATTTAGGATTTTTTAGTACTATGTTTATTATGCATTTTTTCTGAGTGAATAGTAACCTCGATAAGCGCACCCAATGCAGTATTTTCAAAATCATAGTGTGTAATGTCCAAATTAGGTAGGAAGTTTTATTTGGACACTTGGAAAGATCTTAACCACACATAATGAATAGTATTAGACACTTGGCACAAAGAGAAACCATTTGTTATATTTGTGAAGGAAATCAAGGTGTGAGATCATGTGACCTAAGCAAAACTTTGCTCCATCAAATCAGCCAAATTGTGCCAGACCAAAGAGGGTTTCAATCCACGCGAAATCCTAAATGGTTGGGATCCAACTGAAACCCCAAAAGCTTGGTTGAAACCGAAACCCTAAACGGTTTCCCCTAACCCTAAAGTTGGCCTCCAAACCCTTTTTAATCGGATTTCGAACATTGTGTTTAATCACTTGATTAAATCACTTTCACATGCTATTAATTAATCATTATCCAACCTTTTAAATCTTGGAAATTTGATTGGGTAAAGAAAAATTTGATTTGGACTTGATAGCACTTCAAACCCTAACGAAACCCCTTTTAAACCTCAAATTGAAGCCCACTTAGTTGGGCCCACCAACGCCGACGAATTTGGCCAACTTGGCAAAGTTTATTGAAGAAGTTTCCTCCCCCACATGGCAAACCATACACTATCATTGGCTACACCCAATAGTGTCTTGATGTGAAGGAGAAATCCACCCCATCAACCTCCATATTTCACAGTTGCTGCAGGCTGTCCTTGCTCCTCTCTATTCTCCACTTTATGTCACAAAGCCACCTCCAATCAAGGGTCATTCAAGCCAGTAACTTTCCCCTCCAGATGTCTAAAGTCGTGCAAAACACATTTCACTCCCTTTCATTACTTCTACACCCCGTTCTTAGAGAGAAACTCAAAAGAACTCTCTCGGGTAGATTCCAAGATCTTTTTGCATGGAGGTTTTGGACCCTTTGTAGGTATTTTCTCACAATGACGCCATCACAAAAATTATTCTTCTTTAAGTGTAGTTGCCGTGGATATCTTATTAGTCTCATTACATGCTCATTTGTTTGGTCAAAAGTATTTTTAACCATAAAAAGGTCATTCTGGGCAAGAAACTGGAGAGTATGTTGTGATTTAGAATTATTGATCAAGTTAATGGACATATCTTGGTCCGACCATTTTATGGAGTGTTTTCAGAATGAGTTTATGAATGCTCATTGAGGTTTTGTTGCATGAATAAAGCATTTGATAATAGATTTCCTTAGATCTAAAAACTAGAAACCTGGAAGTACAAAAACAGCTTTTATGTTGTGAAAGTTTGGATATTTTGTAGTTTAATCTTACTCCAAAGGATTTAATATTTTTATGTGATGATCCTAAGCCTCTTATATACATGTTAGGATGTTAGTTTAAAGATATTTAGTATTATTTTTAAAGATATGAGTTTTCTATGCAAGAGGATTTCAGTTAGGCCTAAGATTTAATTGTTTGGGTTAGATCCATGTTTTATTGAGTTTTAGCCATGTGATTTGAAGTTTGATGGTTGGATCTTGTTTAGGACACATTTTGAAACCATGTGATGATTTAGTTTGAAGATCACTAATCTTTAAGCCATGGATCCAAAGATTGATCAAAGTTAGTTGAGAGAAAAGTTTCTCTTTTGGACTTAGTGTAAAACCAAAAACTCCAAATCTTGTTTTGTGATTTTGGTGACTTTTGTTTGATGATTTAAAGAATGGTTGATCTTAGGATGATGTTATGAATATTTTAGAAATAATATTTGATTGTTTGGAATTCTTGGAGATATTTTTATTAAGGTCAAAACTTGTGATCTAAGGGTTTACCTTTTCTTAAAAAGTTTGGGTCTTCTTACAAAAAGTTTGGTGTTGATGATTAGATTTTTCTTAATGGATATTTTAAGTGTGTTTTTAAACTTAGGATAGGAAGATCTTTGTTACATAATTTTGGTTTAATCGTGGGTTTTGAAATGGAAGAAATTGTAACCAAAATCAAGAGAAATGGCCTATGAATGTTTCGGCCATAGTGAGTGTTTTGTAGTTGTGAATGATTTTAAATTTTTCTGAGTTGATATTTATGTTTAGGATAGAATTTACATGATAAATGTATATTTTGATCATTTTTAGAGTTAGGATCTGAAATCCTTCAATTAGGGGTAAAATGGTCATTTTCCCATATGTAGAGGGTAAAATGGTCATTTGACTCTAGGTTGTCTCTTTTCACATTTCTAATTGTTAGTAATTAAGTTTCTAACTTTTAGAATACCTCTTACAGTTCCTCGTGTTTCATGCTTTACTCTCGTAGAACGCGACGATTGAGGTAAGTTAACTCTTAACTTACTATAAATTAATTGTGTATATGTGATGGGTACGGGAAATACAGTTTATGCTCGTATGTTGTTATATATGCCATGTCATTACATGTTTATCCATTACATGAACTATTCTGTCATGAAAATCTAATCTGTTACATAATATAATTTGTCTCATGACAAGGACTTGAAACATAGCATGAACGTGAACATACGTAATTTGAACATTAACTTGAACATAACATGAACCTGAGCATAACATAACATAAATGTGAACTTGAAACATAACGTGAACGTGACATAACGTGAACGTGACATAACATGAACGTGAACTTGAACATAACATGACATAAACATGAACTTGAAATATATAATTGTCTCATGGGGTCACTATGATAAAGTAGTCTTATCTTATGGGATTACCATGATTGACATGAACCTAAAATCTTATTCAATACACTTAATTAATAAAGTGACCATACGGGTGCTACACTGTCCCCTTGAGTTGTGTGTCCCTGTCGATTACCGCAACACAACACAGGTGTCTATACCAGCAGTGAGTGCATTAAAACACAATCCACAGTTCCTGTGGCCCCACGTATTCTACGTGTCACAATTGTTGTGTCTCACATAGTATATGCTTCACATGACTACCATTCCCCCCGAATGGTAGGCGATGTGTCAAGATGACAACAAGGAGCAGACACTGGCAGACTGGTGAAGGTTGACTAAACACCGTAGAAGCAACACGGAGCTTGCAACCTCCTTAGGTCTTTGGATAGTATTCCGGCATCGTTAGTCGAGTTACTCAACGAACTAGCCCAATAGTGTATTTTGACAACGTAATTATGGAGTCAGGTCTCCGTTGTTTTGAGATTACAGTTTACTGAGATCCGTGCTGTAATCGTGGATGTTTATTTTATTAAGTATGCATGGATTATGTTTTAACTATTTGGGATATTATAAGTTTGGTGGATAATATTGCTAAAAAAAAAAAGTATCCTCTGCGAATATTGCATAATGCTTTATGCATGTTAGGAACATTGCATCTTATATGTCACGAACGGGGGCAGGTAACCTTGTGTTGCATGTCCCGATATTTTGGATGTCTATTCGATTCCAAGCGGAATTTGGGGGCATCACACCAAATTTCAAGCAAAATGAAAGATTTTCATAGCAAATCAGATTATGGCCCAACTTAAGAGTACACCTTTTGATTTACAAAATTCTATGTCATTCTCTCAAGAAGACTAATATGAATTGCTTGCATTACTTCGCCCACAACCATCTAATACACAAAATGCCAAACGTCAAGCAGACAATGTTACATCAAATCCAAATGTTGTTTAGAGTTTTTTTTTTTTCTCACCACCTACCATAAGTAGTACATGGATTACATTATGTATATATTTGATGCCATTGCAGAAGTACTACTACAGCCTTTTAATGTGTTGTGGAGAGCTATATATGATTGTTATTGTTGTTATCATATAACAATTTTATTGTTTATCATATTTGTTCAATACTTCTATCAAAATAAATTCTTTTAAGAAAACTAAAAACTTTATTGTCTATTTGCACAATAATCTTCTTCCTCTTACGGTTTCCAACTTTATGATCTCTCAACTAAATTTGTAGTTTTTACTAGTAGTCCTCCAATTCTTAGCTAAAAATAGTAACATCATCAAATGATTTTAAACCAAAAAATAATGTAAAAATTCTAAAATAATATAGAGGATATATAAACAAAACAATTAAAAAAGGCAAGCCAAAAGTTATTTAATTAAAAAACAATATCTAAAAAATATAAAAGGAAAAAAAAATAAAGAACATATGTATTGAATAAAAAAACTGAAAGAACAAAGAAGAAAATGATGGTGTGAAAGTACAAATTCAAATTAAGGAGGATAATAGAATTGGAAATCAAAAGAGTAACAAAATAATGGTGCGAAATATAGACAAACTTTCTTTGTACTAGGCCTGCAACCCGACTTGAAACAGTCGGGTTTATAGCTAGCCCGGCCTAAAACAAAAGATCTTAGAGGCCAACCCAATCCGACCCGATAAAAAATAAAATCGGGTGGGACTCGTATGGCCCAACTAGCCGCTCTTTCTTCTTCTTCTTGAAAAAGTAAAAAGAATGCAATCCAAGCATTCAAAATTCAATTAACACTCATCCCCAAATTCCTTTTTGAAATGTATTGGAATCTTCCCTTGTGATTGAAAGTCTAGAAAATTCAACCAATTCCCATTTCAGAATTCTCTTCTCTCTCTTCCAATTTCTTTGAAAAGACTGGACAATGGTGTGCTTTTTGGCTTTTGTCTTTCTTCTAATGCCATTTCTCAAGATGTCTAGAACCCCACATCTTCTTTTCCCCTTCTCTCTCCTATTATAAAAGAGTATCCCCTCAGAACTTTGAAGAAGAATAATACCTCCGGGCTTTTTCAAGAGTTATTGTATTTTTCTCAACTAATCATCAACCCCAAGAATTGGATTCATTGCTCATGACCAATGGAATCTAATCGGAGCAACAATCCGGTTCACTCTTGGTTCTTTCTCTAATCAAGTTTCTATTGTTGGGGCTGGGAGTTCTTGACCGCTCTCCTACTTTTCAGTTGCTGAAAAATTCACAATTAATCCATATGGTAGGAAATAGATTGGATCGTTCTCGTTTTCATTTTATTCATCCTTTCCAGATTTGCATCTTTTTTTTCTTTGGTTTTCTTTTTGTTTTGGGTTAAGGGAGGTCATTTCAAAGGTAGGTTGGTGAGGCAGAAAATCTGGAGGACAAAATGGCGCAGAGGTCAGTTCTAGCACCGTTCCTAACGAAGACGTATCAGTTGGTAGATGATCCGGGCATAGACGATGTGATATCGTGAGGTGATTTTGTGGTGTGGAAGATTGCAAATTTCACCAAGGATTTGCTGCCTACCTATTTCAAACACAACTTTTTTCATCTTCATCTGCTATCTTAACACATATACAGACGGGTTGAAATCAAGATATAAACCGGTTAATTAGTCAGGTTGCAAACCCGATCATATCATAGCCCGTTAAAATATGAGTCGGGTCGGGTCAGGTAGCTTTAAACGGGTTCACGGGTCATTTTCACATGCCTACTTTGTCAAGAATCTTATCTTTATCCTCTTTGTGAATACACAATAACGGGTTGTACAAAAAAGACCTTATTTAAGTGCTTAAGTGAGGCATTGTGTGACTCTTATTATGGACTTGTATGAGATTAGCACGATTTTAAGGACAAGTTCTTTGTTTTTGTTGATTTTTTTTCTTTTCTTTTTTGTCAAGGGTGAATGCCTATTGTATGATCAAATAATCCACACTGGTGCTCGGAAGGTGCTCCATTGCTTAGAATGTTTATCCATGACTTATATATATATATATATAGAGAGAGAGAGAGAGAGACCGAAATTAACGTGGTTTGATACTAAGGCAGGCTTATGGGTCTTTTTTGAGGCATAAAGATGTTAAATACAAGCTCTCAAACCCTTTCTAAGCTCTCTGTAATAATAATAATAAAAAAATAGATTATGGTTGTAAATGGTTTTTATTTTTTAGGTGACGTGGCAAGGCAAATTTGTCTGCTCTGCTCGGGTTGGAGTGGTTCGTGTAGAGTCGACCACAATGCCTTGGCATGACCAGGAAGACACAGAACTTTTGCAGACATGGTGACCCAAATTCCTCAGCTGATTCCAGAGGTTGAGATACCGTTGAGACCCTTGAAGGTTTTCAATGGTGTGTCATATGTGTGTTTCTCGAAGGACGAGATAGAACGGTCTGCACAACCATTTAAGTTCTCACTGCTTATGAAGTTTATGAGACAGAGGCCATCACTGGATATTATTAGAGCTTTCATTAGAAGTCGTTGGGGCTTGGATTCACAACTAGTGGTGTCTGCTATGCTAAAGGCCAGGTCTGTGTTCGTTAGATTTTCAAATGAGACTGATTTCATCAAAGCATTTTCGAGAGAAACTTGTGATGTAGAAGGAGTGCCTTATCGTATCTTCCAATGGTATCCTGAGTTTGATGAAGAAAAGGAGTCCCCTTTGGTTCTGGTTTGGATGACACTGCCAGGTCTCCCTCCAAACTTCTATCATGAATCCTTTCTATGGAATATAATGATGCCGCTGGGTCAGTAAATCCTCCTGGACAATAGCACACGTTGTGCAACTCGAACGGATGGAGCACGGGTTTGTATCAAAATGGACACTTTCGAAAAGCTGCTAGACTCATTCTGGATAGGTGTCCCTCATCAAGCAAATAGCCTATTGCAGGAAGTCGTTTATGAAACTCTTCCTGCCTATTGTTGTCAAAGCCAAACTTAAGGTCATAATGTCTCTACATGTGAATGGGAAGCAAGTACTAAGACGGAAAGAGGCACCAAGGAGAAGGAGGAAGAGAGAAGAAAGTTTGGGTGAGAAAAGTGGCAGGGAAATCAGCTAGGCGTAGGGAGCAAGACAGGGTGGAGACTAGTAAACAAGCTGAAGTCATTCATCTAGAGGAGCGAATCTTGAATAACAAGGATGATATTGGGGAGGAAACAAGGGAAACATTTTTAATCAAGGAGATTCAATTGCACACGGATGGAAACGAAGCCAATGCAAACAAAAACTTATGCAGTGAAGGACCGAGTATGTTGTGAATGGCAAAAGCCTAGAGCTCAAATCAACGTTGATCTTTTTGACGTTGTGGAAAATAATACAGTTAACCTTATTGTGCCCCAAACGATTTTAGAACCTTTCGGATCTATAGAAGTGGTTGGAGAGACCCAATCTGTAGCTGAGATGGTGATCATGGAGGAAGCAGAATCTTCTGAGGATGAGGTGTGTGGGGATACCTCGAAATTTTTCTCTGATTCGGAGATTGCGGAAGGTGTGGAGAATATTGGCGAAGGTAAGGAAATTATGTGCCACTCTAAGCATTTAATTGTATACAAAGGAGGAAGTAGTTTGAGGAGTTCCAAAAGGGCTAAGAGCAAGCCCTCGAGATTAAATTTATGATGCAGCCTATTCTATTTTGGAACATATGGGGGATCGGTACTTCTAAGAGAAGGCTGAATAAATTGGTTAGAAAACATAAACCTGGGATTGTTGCTTTGGCAGAACCATTTTTATCTCTAAGACACATGGAGAGTTTTAAACAAAAAATGCAATTTGAGGGTTGTTATTCAAATGAATTGCAAGGGAATAAATTGTGGGGGCTCAGGGTGTATAGGTAGATTTGGTGGAGGCAACGAATCAACTTATTATTGTGGTTACGGAGATGCATAGGAAGAGAGTTTGTATTTCTTTCATTTACGCCAAGTGCACTTAGGTGGAACATAGAACTTTATGGCACTCTTTATCTAATGGGGTGAAGGGGTCTATTCCGTGGTTTGTATTGGGAGATTTTAATATCGTTAGAAATGATTAGGAACGTAGAGGTGGTAGATCTAAACAATCTTTGGCAATGGAGGAGTTTACTGCTTTTATTGACTCTGCTGGTTTATCGGATATAACATACTCGGGAAATCAATTTTAGTGGTGTAATGGTCACGAAGGACCTTCATGGAGTTAGGCGTGCTTAGACATGGCTCTAATTAGTGATGATGTGCTTTTGGTTTTTCCAAAAGCTCAACTAGAATATTTGTCTAGGAGTATTTCTGATCATGCCCCATTGGTGATTAGCTTAAACAACTCCCCTACAGCGTATGGTTTTCCTCCTTTTAAATTCTAGCAAATGTGGGTTAATCACGAGGCTTTCATGGCATGTGTGGCATATGTTTGGGAAAAGGGGATGGAGGAGAGTGGGATAGCTCGATTCACAAAAAAATTGAAGAAACTCAGAAGTATATTACGCGGCTGGAATAAGGGGTTTTGGGTCTACGGAACTTAATATTAGGCTCTTGGAAGACAGAGTGGTGATGTTAGAGGAAAAAAGGCAAGATGGCTTTAATGAGGAAGATGAGCAAGATTACTTGGTAGCTAAAATTGAATTGAATACTTGGCTAGGACGTGAAGAGACTCGTCTATGGCAATAAGCCAAACAATCTTGGCTTAAGAAAGGTGAAGCCAGTGCAAGTTTTTTTCTGGCCTTCAATGCTTGGTCCAAATGCAAATTAAAGAAATGAGATTACAAGATGGCATATGGCTAAAGATGCCAAAAGAAATTCATGATGGGGCAGTCCAACATTTCAACCAATTTTTGGCTCATAAGCATGTGGGGGTACTTCCGGATTTATCAAGGTTGGTGTAAGCAGTTATTACAGAGCATGAACGTTTGTGAGAGTATCATTTGCCATTCATTTACTTATTGCATGAACTTTTGCAAGAGTACCATTTGCCTTTCATTGAATTTGCATATAATTGGAGTGATCATTTTGGTGTAAGGAAGACTTTAGGTGTGTTTCATAAACATTTATGGGAGTATTGTTTGCCATTCATTGAGTTTACATATAATTGGAGTGTTCATGCTACTACTCAATTTTCACATTTTGAAATTGTTTATAGACTTAATCCATTTACTTGTTTAAATTTAATGCCTTTACATGTTGATGACAGGAGTAGCTTGGATGGACTTTTCTAAATTCTTGAACAAATTAATGATAATGCATATAAAGTAGATATTCAAGGTAAGTATCATGTTTCTACTAGTTTCAATGTTACTAACCTTTTTCCATTTGATGCAGGTGGAGATTTGAGGTCGAATCCTTTTGAGGAGAGGGAGAATGATGGGTACCAAGATGGACCTAGTCTTAAAGATCCTTTGCAAATTCCAAATGGGTCAATTACAAGGTCATGAGCCAAGAAGATCAATGAGACAATGCAAAAATTGGTTCAATCCACTTGGGATGAGTCTAGCAAGAGCTGAATATTCAAGATGGGCTTGAGAGAAGGAGATCCAATGATCATCCGCGTGATACAAGCCATGGAAGAGGGCAACATAAATTAGCGCCTATTATTATGTTTATGTGATTGAAGACCTTGAACTTGTTTATTTAATTAAAGGGGCTTATTTTATTAGTTATAGGAATTAGTCAAGAATAATTGGGCTTGAGGATGCTTGGCTCACATATCTCTTATTTCTTATGAAGTAGGATTTTTGGGAAGACCTTGTATTTTGGCCAATGGTTTATTTGGAAAGTTACTTTCTAGGAACTATAGTTTAAAGAGGTATTGTAACGAGTTACTGTAGCCGTGGTACTGTAGCCGTGACACTATTCATTTGGAAGAAAGGGTTTTAATTAGGTTTTGATTTACATACTCTTTGTAGCCTCATTTTAAGAAATTTATAAAATTTGATGAATTTATTCATTGTGAGTTGAGTTTATCTCCTCTTGTTCTTGATTGAACTTTTGAACTTATCAAAGGTAAATCACAACCTTTGTGATGTTCCTCCATGTAATATGGGTTCTTGAGACAGGTTTTTCAACGGGTCTAGATTTTAATATAATCTAGGTTCTTGAAACAAGTTCTCAATGGGTCTAGATTGTCCATCCATTGAATTGATGTTGGCTTTCTTGTGGAGTTTTCTAATTGATTGTGGGCTCAAGAGATTCCATTCCCACATGTTCATACCACATGTCCACTACCTCATACAATCGACAACTATTTTTTAGGTGACAATTAATAATATAAGACAAACCAGATCATCACCAGCATTAACTCCCATAAGAAGACACTTTTCTAAGATTATCAACAGTGTTCAAAGAATCAATTTTATTTAATAGGTCGTTAATAATAACATCTAATCATATTGGGTATCTTTGAAGAGATGGTGGTTTAGGCCAAATGAAAATAGTATCAACAACATTCATATGTATTTTGTATCAAATCAGTACAAGCAACAATCATGCACTCAAAGTATTTTACGCATAAACATCACAAAACCTAACCATCTAATTCTCCAACGAGAATCAACTATTTAACTCATTCAAGAAAAGTCCCAACAATTGTGCGATTAATGGTTGTCTTAAGGAAACTCAATTTGTGCTAAGAGATGGATTTATACCTCCATCAACTCTACTTTTCTTGTCAATCAAATCAACAACTTTAACTTGGATCATATAAGTTAAATGAGTTTAGAACTATATGTTTGGATTTTTACTGTGAGAGTTCAATACATTCAGCAAAGCATATATTATAAATATTCTCTTCTAGTCTCTAAATGACGAGAAAATATTGTTATATTACCACTATGCTAATTATAAG
Source organism: Juglans regia (assembly GCF_001411555.2). Taxonomy (NCBI): domain Eukaryota; kingdom Viridiplantae; phylum Streptophyta; class Magnoliopsida; order Fagales; family Juglandaceae; genus Juglans; species Juglans regia. The sequence continues at coordinate 15,475,150 of NC_049916.1, read as the reverse complement.
GATCTTATATTCTAGTGAATTTTAGAAATTACAATCACTAAACACTCTCATTCAAAAGTGTACTTTTTTCTTTTTTTGATAAAAACAGAATATTTCATTAATGAAGAAAGTTTATAGATATTTTTCAAGCCAAATGTCTTGGGAAATAAAATCTGGAAAACAATCCCACCACATTGAGATATCCTCAACATTCCAAGAAAACCGGGCAAGTTTGTGAGCAACCTAATTACCTTCTCGATACACATGTTGAATATTGCATTCTGCATATAATCCTTGTAATTTTCTGATTTCGTGTACTAGTGGATCTAACAGAGTAGCAGATTCAAGATCATTATTGAGCACTTGTACAACCATCAAGCAATCTGACTCTTGCAATAGTCTTGGATCCCCATATTAGCACACAACTGTAAGGCTCGAACGATTGCTAATAATTCAATAGCTTCCGTGTCTGATACGTCATACTTAATCTTACTAGCAGCCAACATAACATTACCATTCCCATCTCTAAGCACTAGCCCTACTCCAGCTTTATTGATTTCACCAAAAACAGTTTCATCTACATTCAATTTCAACCAATTACTAGGTGGGGGCTTCCACTCGTAAAAACCTCTAACCATAGACTGAGATACTTACTTCAACTCAGAGAATGACTTTTGAACAGAAAAGGCATAATCAATAACCTGGTTCAATTCTATACTCTTCTGCTCATGAACCATTTGGTTCCTTCTCCACCAAAAGCCCCATGCAAAAGTAAATAATGAAGAGAGCTCATCTTCATGCCTTTACTCTAAAAACTGCAAAGCTATTTTCATAATAGATAAATTTGTGCTCAGAGTTTTCATTAAAGTAGCATATGGAAACCAGCTCGAATGTATGGTCTGACAGAAAAACAATGCATGAGCTGTGTCTTCTTCTCCCTGCTTGCAAAAACAATAAGATCCCTCAATTTTAACATTTCTCTTAAGCAGGTTTTGCTATGATGGTAGTCCTTCCTTACAGGCCCTCCATTGCAAACACCTTTATTTTATTAGGGACTTTCATTTTCCACATTGCTTTCCAAAGTAGCTCTTGTTGCCTTGCATTCGAGCATTCCCCTATACCACGTATGAGTTTTTCCTTGAAGAACCTGTAGCAGCTTCTCACACTAAACCTTCCACTCCATTCTTGAGACTAAATCATCTTATCAGTTTGATTAGTAGAAAAGATGGTTACTTTTAAAATATCAGCAACCAAACTTGGATTGAAGAGAGTCTAAGTTGTTCCACTTTCCAACCTTAAGTAACAGGATCTATTAACCTTTCCATTGGGGCTTCTCTAAATTCATCCAATATCGAAAAAATCTTCCTGCATCAGAGATGAGTGACCTGGGATCCAAGGATTCTCCCATAGCTTAGTAGTCTTGCTATTCCCTATCCTCCATATACAACCTTGACCCAACAATTTCTTAGCTTTCCCAATGCCTCGCCAGAAAAAGATGGTCTTTTACCTAGTCCAGCTTTCAAAATGACTTCATTAGGGAAATATTTTGCCTTGAAATATTTATGAAGCAAAGAATCTATCTCTTGCATAATCTTCCATCCTTGCTTGGCCAATAAAGCCAAATTAAACACATGCAAGTCTTTAAAGCCAAGTCCCCCTTTCCTCTTTTGATCACACATTTTTTGTCAACTTATCCAATGAATTCTTCTTTCATCATTCCTTTGACCACACCAAAATTTTGCCATCATGACTTCCAATTATGAACATAGCCCAGTAGGTAGCAAGAAGCATCTCATTGAGTATGTAGCAATTGAAAGGGTCACTACTTTGATTAAAACTTCTCTTCCACCTCGTTAGAATAAATTTTCCTTCCAACATTATAATTTCTACCATACCCTTCACTTTATTTTAGAGAAAGCCTTCGATTTAGATCTACCAACAGCAGGTGGTAGACCTAAATACTTTTCATATTGTTGTACTTCATTCACACCCCATAGTTGCATCAATTCATTTTTTCTTTTGAATGAAATATTACCACTAAAGATCATAGCAGTTTTATTCCTATTAATTTTATGACCCGATGCCTACTCATATCTAGCCAATAGTGCTCATATCTACATATTTTAAACCCAAGAATATCATTTTAAATGGCAGCATCCTTCAATAAAAGAGATAAGCCCCCCCAGTACACAATAAGAATAGGTAAGGGGACAAACCCATAATGACCCCTTGGTACCCCCATTGGCCAAAACTAAAAAGGAGGCAGACTGGATAGAACCCAAAATCAATTCAATCAACTTTAAATCAAAGCCCATGACCCTCATCACTTCTTCTAAAAAATCTCACTCAACTCGATCATATGCTCTACTCATGTCAAGTTTAATATGAGGTAGCATCTTCTTAAGTCTATTAGCAATGACCTATGTTATCAATTTTTAGACCACATTACAAAGACTAATTGGTATGAAATCTACTACTTTCACAGGGTTTTGCTACTTTCGGATTAATGAAATAAAAGTATGATTCAATGATAGAGGGAAAATACCAGTATTCAGCACCTTAAGAACAGCTTGAGTGATACCATCAATTTCTTCCCTCTCAAGAGCTCCTGCGATTGTGGAGGTTTTTTCCCTATCTCAAGTACAGGTCTCAAAACTCTTTCATCATGGAAGAGACCTTAGAAGATTTATGTAAACGGATGTCTCTATCAGAACAAGAAAAGAAGGAGCTTATAGTGGATGAGGAACTGCTCGACGAAATGAACCAAAGGGGAGAGCATTGTCTCCTAGTGTCTCTACTCACAGAGAAACACTACAACCACGAGGCTTCGAAACAAACTTCTCAGAAACTATGGAGACTTGTAAAGAGAACTTGGTTTAAGGAACTAGGCTCTAAATTGCTTATGGTGGAATTTGAAGACCAGACGAAAAAGGCCATGGTGCAACATGAAGGACCTTGGTCCTTTGATAGGCATCTAGTCTTGGTGAAACACTTTGCAGGAGGCTTACAGGCAAACAAAGTTAAGATAGTCTTGTCTTCTTTCTGGATAAGACTATTCGACCTACCTCTAGGTGCCATGAATGAGAGGGTCGTGAGGAAAATTGGCAACAACATAGGTTCGGTAGAGGAGATCAATATTGAGAAAAATGAAGTTGCATGGGGTGAGTTCATCAGAATCAGGGTCAGTTTGGAACTCACAAAACCACTGCTATGAGGTAAATGCATCAAACATACCTTCCCAAGGTGTTTGTTGGGTCCATTTCACGTATGAAAGGTTACCTACCTTCTATTATAATTGTGGCATATTGGGTCACAGTCATAAAGATTATAAAGAAAGGATGAAAACTAGTGAAACACAAAAGGAAGAAGATTATCCATATGGGCCATGGCTACGAGCAGGGACCTCCTCTATAAACTACTGAAACCACCAGGCTATGCAAGGCAAAGAGGTTCCTGTTCCGCCACCTTGTTCAAGTTCCAAAGGTAATGGAGCAAATCCGGCAAAAACATGTGTAATCTCAGATCCTACTATCCTGGGCAGTGCAGATGGGAGCGTGATTCAAGGCACTATGGCACACGAAGTCAACTTTACTAAGGCCATAAGTACTGACCTCCATGCTGGATTAATGAGGGGAAAAGATGCCTTACCTCATACGACAGCTAGACTAGATGGCGGAAATGGGAAACCTATTGGAGGAACAATCAAGAAGGGAGGAGGCTATCATGCGTAAACAAACAAACACTCTGACTGATATTGACTCTAACAGGAGTTTGAAAGATGAGGCCCTTCCAAAATCAGCTTTGGAATGGGAAACCTATAGGAGGAACAATCAAGAAGGGAGGAGGCTATCATGGGTAAACAAACAAACACTTTGACTGATATTGACTCTAACAGGAGTTTGAAAGATGAGGCCCTTCCAAAATCAGCTTTGGTCCATAAAGAAGGTTTCCTTTCTACGTCTGGTGGTGGGCTTAAATTAGTAGATGAATTGGGCATAGTTGATCCAACTTCCCGGCCCAAACAAGGGTGACAGGGAGGAAACGGACTCATGTATATCCACCTTCTTTGGGAAGCCCAATAATAACTCCTATGCTACAAGATACTAAAGGAAAGAAAAAGGCCATATCATTGACCTCGTCTGAAACAAAGCATTTGAAAAATGAGGGAACACAAAGAATTACAGTTGAGCTTGATGAAAGAAGAAAGGTGGAGGCTGCTAAGCAGCCCCGCTGCAAACAATGAAACTCATTAGTTAGAACTCTCGTGGGCTTGGGAACCCACGAGGAGTTCGAGCTCTTCATGATCTCATCGTGAGGGAATTCCCCATGGTTGTGTTTCTACTTGAAACAAAGTTGGCCGCTACTACTATGGAAAGAATTCGAATAAGGGTGGATTTTGACGTATGTTTTGTTGTACCGAGTGAAGGGAGGAGTGGAGGTTTGGCTCTCATGTGGAAGAATGAGATTAGCTTGAGTATCAAGAGCTATTCATTCTTTCATATTGATGCAAAGCTAGAGGACTCGAGTAAAGGAATTCAGTGGAAGTTTACAGGATTATATGGACATCTAGAAACTGAAAGAAGGGGAAAGTCTTGGGATTTAATTTGACAGTTAAGGGAACATCAAGATATCCCATGGTTGGTCTATGGCGATTTCAATGAGGCGTTGAGCAATTATGAAAAGTTGGGTGGAAGACCAAGGCAAGAAAGGTTGGTGTATGCCTTTAGAGATGCTCTTGTTGACTGTCATCTGCTAGACTTGGGGTTTCAAGGTACTAAATACACATGGTCTAGTAGGAGACAAAATCAATAGGTGATAAGTGAAAGGCTTGATCGTTTTGTTGCTAAATGAAATGGCCGGAATGTTTTCCACAAGCTCAAGTATTCCACTGCTCTACATCATCTACCGATATCACTTTCTCTAAGTGATGGACAGGTTAGAAGCAGAACTAAGCAATTCGGGTTTGAGGCCATGTGGATAGAAGATGATGAGTGTGAAGAAGTTATTTCACGACATTGGCAAGAAGTTGTTGGAGGCAATAATTTAATGGCCATATCCCAAAAGATCAAGGTTTGTAGCAGAGGTCTAGAAGTCTAGAATGAGAAGAAATTTGGCAAAGTGAATTAGAATCTGAGGAGAGCACGAGCTACTCTTCATAGAATGCAAATGATAGATCCTAGGCAAGTCACAAAAGAGGAATTGGCAACAGTAAGGAATAATGTGCAAGTTTGGCTAGAAAGGGAGGAAATTATTTGACACCAAAGAGCTAAAGTTTTGTGGCTTAAGGGGGGTGATATGAACTCAAAAATTTTCAATCATAAGGCTTCACAAAGGAAGAAAAATAACTTTATTAGTGGACTAAAGGATGAGCAGGGTAATTAGAGATTTGAGGAGGAGAGAGACCAGCTTATTGTAAACTTTTTTCCAGACTTTGTTTCATTATGATATTAGTAACAATAACTGGGATTTTTTGGAAGGATTAAGTGGTCAGGTGTCTAAACAAATGAATGATGAGTTACTGAAAGATTTTCATAAGATGAGCTCAAGACAACTTTGGATCAAATGGCTCCAACGAAATCTCCTGGACTTGATGGAATGGCGCCTGTTTTCTTTCAACAATATTGGCATATTGTGGGTGATGAGGTAACAAATGCAGTGTTGTCCTCCCTCAGAATTGGTACTCTTCCTTCCTCTTTTAATCATACTTTCATAGCTCTGATTCCAAAGCAAAATAAGCTTGAGAAAATTTCTGAGTTTAGGCCTATTAGTTTATGCAATGTTTTGTATAAATTAGTGGCTAAAGTTCTTGCAAATAGGCTTATGAGTGCATTTGATGTAATTATCTCAAAAACTCAATGTGCTTTTGTATCGGGAAGGATCATTACTGATAATATTCTAGTGGCATATGAGGTGATGCATTTTTTGAGAAATAAGAGACAAGGCAAGAATGGATCTATGTCCATTAAGTTGAATATTAGCAGAGCTTATGACCTTGTTGAATGGCCATATTTACAAGTGGTTATGGAGGCAATGGGTTTTAATGCTCGATGGATCCATCTCATTATGATGTGTGTCAAAACTATTTCATTTTCAATGTTGGTTAATGGTGCGCCAAAAGGTCCATTTGTTCCATTTAGAGGCTTGAGACAATGTGACCCTCTTTTACCTTACTTATTCTTACTATGTACTGAAGGTTTGATCTCATTGATCAAACATGCCGAGAGAAGAGGGGAAAATTCAGCTGTGAAGATTTGTAGAGGTGCTCCCAAGATCTCTTATTTACTTTTTGTAGATGATAGCCTTTTATTTTTGTAAGGAAAATATGCAAGAAAATAAAAAAATTCAATCAATTCTCAACTTTTATGACGCATCTTCTGGTCAAGTGATTAACAGAAGCAAAACAAGCCTTGTGTTCATTTTAAATGTGCAACCACCACTTAAGGATGCAATTATGGACTTTTGGGGAGTACAACAAAGTCAGGAGTATGAAAAGTATTGAGGACTATCATCTTTTGTTGGGAGGTCAAAGACTAGAGCCTTTTTCTGAAATAAAGCATCGACTGTGGAGGAAGCTACAAGGATGGAAAGAAAAGGTACTCTCAGCTGGGGGAAAAGAAGTATTGATTAAAGCTATAGCCCAAGCGATTTCTACCTATTCCATGAGCTATTTTAAGCTTCCAGCTTCTTTGTGTCATGACCTTGAACAAATGATGGCAAAGTTCTGGTGAGGGTAGAAAAATGAAGAGAACAAAATTCATTGGATGAGTTGTAAGAAGATGTGTGAAACAAAAAAGGAAGGTGGAATGGGATTCAAGGATTTGAGGATCTTTAATGATGCTTTTTTAGCCAAGCAGGGATGGCACATAATGTCAAATACATACTCGTTGCTACATAGTTTGTTTAAGGCAGAATATTTTCCAAAGAACCACTTTCTAGATGCCGGGTTGGGAAGCAATCCTTCCTTCATTTGGAGACGAATTTGGGGCACAATTTCAAAGTTGAAGGAAGGGTGCAGATGGAGAATAGGTTTGGGGAACATAGTGAAAGTATGGACTGATGTATGGGTACCAGGTTTTAAAAGGATTGCTAATATGAACTATGTGTCTATTATAGGTGCAGAAGAAGCCAGTGTGAATTCATTATTTCTCCCTGGGCAAACAGTTTGGGATGTTAACAAAATTACAACCATGTTCCCTCCTGTAGTGGCACTACAAATCATGAAGATTGTGCTTAGTCAAGGAAATTCATATGTGACTTGCTGGACGCTTGAAGCTCATGGTAGATACACAGTCAAGAGTGGCTATAGTTTGTTTAGATCAATAAATATGGTGACACAAAGTGGTAAAGCATCAAATGCTACTCTTATGAGGAAATTGTGGAAGTCTATTTGTAATATGAAACTCACTTAAAAAATAAGAGTGTTTGCATGGAAGGCTGTCAAAGGAGTTTTACCTACTAAGCATAATCTTTGGAAGAAACATGTAAATATTGCAGAAAATTCTGCTTTCTGTAATGATAGTAGAGAAGATATTTTGCATGTACTACTCTCCTGCCCATCAATAAGGGAAGTCTGGATTAGAAACTTCCCAAAGCAGTTACAGGTTGATGACTTCAGCACCTTTATTGATGCTACTCTGAAACTGCAACTCTATAACTGTGCCGAGTTGCTGAAGTTGTTCTTTTTAATATGCTGGAGCTGCTGGTATAGAAGAAACATGAAGTTTTTTTAGGAAAAAGATGTTCGTGTTGAAGATATATTGGGAAGTGCCTCGAATCAGCAATGCCACATCTGACTGAATCAAAAAGCCTTGGCAATGCAAAAAGGGTTTCGTGAATTGAGGAACAAACCTCTATCTATAATTAGGTAGCACTACAGATGGGAAGTGCCACCACCTAGCACTTTTAAATTGAATGTAGATGGAGCTTTCACTCAAGATGGATCTGTGGCAGGTATAGGCGTTGTATTGAGAGATTCAAAGGGTGAAGTTATAATGGTATCAACGATAAGAGAAAGGGCATGTCTAAATGTTCTTGAGTTTGAAGGTCTTGCAGTCCTTAGGGGGCTACAATTGTGTCTTCATCTTGGCATCTATCATTTGTCAATTGAAATAGATTCTCCCTTTGTTGTAAATGAGTTTAATCGAAATGGACAGTCTATGGCCACCATGGGGGACATGGTTAGTGAAGTTAGGAAGTTAATGCATCATTTTCAAACATGTGTTCTAAAACAAGCAAATGGAAGCTGCAATACAATAGCTCATACTCATGCCAAGCTCAGTTTGAGTGTTTTAGAAATTAGTTTATGGTGGAGTTCTTACCCGGTTGTAATTGCTAATTTCCTTTGGCTTGATTCTTCTTTGTAATATGTTTTATTATATGAATGAAGAATTGGTTTTCCTATAATGAAAAAAGAGAAAAAAGAAAAAAAAAGAAAAGCATGACTGATAGATTTACCAACACAAGCCAGTAATTTTGAAAAAATAGGGGGGCCATACCATTTGGTCCTGGTGCTTTTGCTGGATGGACGAATCACTAGAAAAGAAGATGTAATAAAGCTAGCAGGGAGAGTAGAGAATGAAATACTAGGCAACAACTTGACAAAAAGCAACAACAATTATCACAATTAAACATTTTAAAAAAACTCCCAAGACTTATTGTGAAACAAGTCGACATAGAGAATCGCAATATATAACCGTCGGGTAAAATTTTGTTGAAAGATAAATAAGCACAACAAGGGCCCACAAAAGACTTGAGACCAGAAATAAAGCTTTGATGTTACTAGAGAATGAGAAAATGACAGCTTTTCTCTTTTTACAAATAAACTGTTTGATATAAAATTTGTTTAAAAAAATAAGAATTAGCTCAATAAAAAATGACAATGCTAGCAAAGAGAGCATAGAAGAGTCACGGAAAAAGTGGGCAAAATTGGATAAAAGGCAATGACAACTATCATAATTAGTGTTTTTTAAGATTCTCAATGCTTTTTATGGGACAAATCTACCTTGAGAATCCCAAAAGAACTCATGTTTGTTATAAAATTTGTCTTGAAAAATAATAACCTCAATCAAGGGTTCATGGCACAATAAGCCCACCATACAAGAGACAAAAGACACGTCATGAGAAGAGAAGATGGGGACAAAGACTTATGATTCAAAAAGGAGCAACTTCTGCCCAAAAATGGAGGACATCTACCATAATTGACTTTTGTGATGATTTTCTAGTTGAACAACTACATCTTAAGAATAGAAAGGTAACCTAATATGTTTTTAAAGAGTAATAGACCCATTATAAATAAATGGAGTTTGTTCTACCTTTAAAAAAAAAAAAATATTGCTTCTAAAAACAAGATTTAGGGCATTAATTTTTATTGATCTATCTTAAAGAAAATGATCACAAAAACTAAGATCGATTATTGAAGTCTTGCATTGAGGGAATTAAGGGTACGTTCGTGCTCATGTTAATGTTGGTATGAATTGTGCTGATCGAAGGGGTGCTTAACCTAATAACAAATTAACATGATCTATACGTACGTATGCTATCTATTAAGGGTGTGCATCCGGATCCGGATCCGGATATCCGGCCACAACCGGATCCGGATTTTAAAAACCGGGTGGTTATCCGCCCGGATTATTCCGGATTTAATCCGGGCGGATAACCGGATTAAATCCGGATATCCGGTTATAACCGGATATCCGAGTTAAATCCGGATATCCGGATTATAACCGGATTTAATCCGGTTTTTTTTTTTTTTTTTTTTAAAGACAAATTTATAGTAGGTTTTTTTAAAACAAATTCATCCAAATACATTCATCCAAAGTGTGTATGTTGTTCTTGCCAAAGTACTGCATATATATTACAACTAATTAATATACACTATCATGCAAGTTCTTGCTAAGGCCCTAGCCATTGAAAATTGAAATGCTCTCCAATTTATTTCAGCTCCCAATCTTTTTCTTTCATCTTCCTTTCCAACTCATGTATGACCTGTTCCCTTTCATGCAATTGCTCCTGCCCAAATAAACCCAAACTTAGAACACCATGAGAATTATTGGGCAGTAGATGCCCATTAAAAATAAAATTAATTTAGCATGAGGATCAAAGAATCTCATGCAATGAAGATGATACCATAAAGACAAAAGGCTAAAACTGTAGAGAGCACAGGAGTAATTGCTTTCAAGGTATGATAACAAGGCAATTCAAATCAATAATTCTAAGCACAAGTGATTGAGAAAAAAGAAAGATAAAAGGAGGGATATTTCAGACATGAGGATTCTATACCTGTGATAGGCGCAATAAGAAACCATCTTCGTGATCTGTCTACCATTTTTCTCCAAGCAGTGCAACTGAAATTTACAAGGGAGATATGTAACACTGTATTGACAGAATACTCAAAAGTCTAATCCAAAAGAAAAGCACATTATTATATCTTTTTTCCTTTTACATGTTCTGGCAAATGTCTCCATCCATATTATATTTCCAAATTGCAACAAGAACAAAATACCTGAAACAGCTCCAAAATCCATATCTAATAGGCCATCTATCTCTAATAGTACATATATAAATCCATAAAAAAACTAACTTCTTTAATATGAGAACCACCTTTTATTAACATTGGACTTCGAAAGCTAATTAATAAATAGTTTTGTGTATACGTGAAAGCACTTGATAATAATAATAATATAACATCTAAAAGTTACATACCAGTTGGGTATTAAATCAAACATCTAAAAACAGAAGCCCATAGGAAGAGATTGAAATAAATAACTCTCAGTCCAGAATAAAAAAGAAAAAGACACTACATAACATCTAAATAACAGAACCTATGAATTAAGAATCTAAATACTTCTTCCCTCTAGAAAGAACAAAAATAAAATAGAAAATGAAGGAATTAAGCGTTACCAGTAGCTTTATGCCGCGGCCTATGGACAATGTTGCGGAAAATAACACGACGGTCCGTCTCTCCAGCCCATCTGAAAAAATTCACAAGCAGATATTAACTTATAAAGATCAAAGACATGGTACCAAAACGAATACAATGTATACACACATACAAATACATGGTCCAGCACAGTGGTGTTGGAGAAGTTTCCAGCTCTGCAGCAACTAATTTAAGTTCAAATCAAACATTACTGCATAAGGCAGTTATTAGTTGGCAATCATTCTTACTACAAATATTAATACAAAGAAATAAGAAACTCATGATGTGGTTAAATTAAATATGGCATGGTTCCGATAACTTACTGCATAATGAGAGTTTTCAATGCATAGGGTGAGAGTCCATATGCTTAAGTTGCTGAAATTGAAGGAAGAGGGCTACCTTAAGCAGAAAAAAATGTAAAGGTTAAGTTAAATGGATAAATTAATAATAAAAAATCGAACTTAACAAATAAAAGTGTTTACCTTCGGTGTCAACGCGTTCTACATGCTCTTCGACCTCCCAAGAACTAAGTGGTTCACAAGTCAACCAATTTTGCGTGCAAATTAGTGCTTGGACAGTCTCGGAGCTAATGAGCTTCGGTATGGATCTATTACACATCCACCGGTGCTGAATGCGGACTCAGATGCGACGGTGGAAATAGGGATGCTCAATACATCACGTGCGATCTCTGCAATGATGGGATATCTAAATGAGTTCTTCTTCCACCAATCCAAAATATCAAACTCAGGTATTTTTGGTTCAATCACATCCGACAAATACCTATCCATGTCCGAGCTAAGTACTGAACTGTTTTGCTTCTCAAGGTATTGCTCTAGAGCTGTATCAAAATCTTCAGAGTCCAGATCATCACCAATAATACTTGAGGAACTTCTATTGGCCATATTTAATCTTCCACTACCTAGCCCATAACAATGTGGTCTTGCTCAATCAAACGATTAATGAGCAATTTTACTTTGGCCTCAATTCTATCTCCACATTCATCCCCTTTGCATATTTTTAACCAATATGACAAGGCTGTAATCTTATATCGAGGGTCAAGGACAAAAGCTATATTAACAATCATGTTCATCCTATCTGTTTTCCCCCAATATTTATTAAACTTAAGTTTCATAATAGAAGCCATCTTCATCAACATATCATCCTCACTCTGACCCATGTTGTTCAAAGTGTTCTCAATTGAACAAATTTGTTGAAATAACATATTAGATGTCACATACAATGAGCCAAAGATTTTCAAAGTGGCATCATAAAAAACTTTTAGAAACTTGATAAAAATACGAGCCATTTGCCAATCTTCAAACGGAGGTGCCAAAAGTTGTGACTCCTTCACTCCCATTAGTACGAAAGCTCTTTCGTATTTTTCAGCAATACTAAGAATTAGGTATGTTGAGTTCCATCTAGTAGGAACATCTAGACACACCAATTTTCCACACATAATAGTCAGCTCGTTTGCACACGTTTTAAATATATCAAGCCTTGCCGGTGAGGACCTCACAAATCTAATTGCTTCTCTAATCTTATTTACAGCATCATGAATAATTTTTAAACCATCACATACAATGAGGTCTAAAATATGTGCATCACATCGCACATGTATGAACTCACCTCCCAAAATTGTGAACTCATTATCTCTTATGTTCCTCCTCACATGATCAATAGCAACATCATTGGAGGAGGCATTATCCATGGTGATCGTACAAAGGCGGTTAATCTCCCAATCCGCCAAACAAGACTCTAACATCCAAGCAATGGTCTCACCCCTATGATTAGGAATCTTGAAAAACATTATAATTTTATTGTGTAATACCCAATTTTGATCAATATAATGGCATGTAACACAAATGTAATTCTTGTTTTGCACCAATGTCCATATATCGGTGGTCAAACTCACTCTTTGACTACTCAACAAGCCTCCAACTTTTGCTTCTCCTTTTTGTATAAACCAATACACTCTTTTTAGCAGGTGGTTCGAGATGGCAAAGTGTGTCTAGGCTCTAAATAACCCAAAAGTTTAACAAATGCCGGGTATCTATGAGGCTGATACCACAAAGACAGCGGAATGGAAACAAAAAGAAGACAGATGACAAAGAAGGTAGAAGTAAATAGGAACAGATAACTAGATTAGAGGACCAGATAACTGAAAATAACAAAATATGGACAAAATATGGATAAAGCAGGAAATGAAAGAAATAATAGATAAGAGTATGCACAATTAAAAGCAGGTGGTAAAACCGACCATATGCATGTATGCAAAATACATAAAATAAATAGATGTAAAAAGAACAATTTGTATTGAAATATAACCTTGTAATATATATATATATATATATATATAATGTGGATGCGTTCTTTCTAGTCAAGTTCCCGGCCGCAATCTTTTAATAAATATTGACCAAAGACAAGGTATTATCTATTTTTATTTGGCTACCTGCACTCATTTAAAATTCTATGACAATTACTTTAGTTTAGGTACAAACGCCAATCTTTTCAAGTCTTATCTAACTACGGCATCTCATATGTATGACCGTACGTACAAATTCAAATGGCCCCTCTCCCTCCCCTCCGCAACCTTTTTTTTAAGCGATTTTTGCTATTTATCATTCTTATATATTATTTTTTTTTCATTTTTTTTCTTTTTTTTTTAAAATTAATTGAATTATTTTACTCATCATCCATATTCCATATATTTGGTAAGAGAATAAAAAAAATAAAAATAAGTGTACATGGTCATGTGTTGTGTATGAAAATACTGAATATAATTTCTGATCTTTTTAAGCAGCCCACGTTGTTAGGCTCTGAAAATGGAAGAACCGTACGTGGCTGCTTTAGTGACAAACGGAGAACCGAAATCATTTGTCAGCATGCACATATGGTCAGCATGCATGCACATATGCATGGGAGCAGCCAGTTGAATATGCTAGCTAGCTTCAGTGATACGTACAGGGATCGAATACATATATAGCATGCAAGCAGCTGCGGCGTGATCGCGCGCAGTTACGTAATCTTCTTCTTAATGCAACAACCTCCCCGGCAAGAAATATTCATCTTTTAGTCAAGAATTTGACTACCAAACTGCTCTCTGCAGCCACACATTTGAATGACATTGCATATATCTTTGCCTGCCATAATTTTCATCTTTAAGAAGGCCTCGTACGTCTTTAATGGATCCGGGTTTCTAGTTAAAACGCAGCCTGGAGTTAATTTACATTTCTAGCCTAATCTAGAATATGGTTTGGTAAATCCCGAGATATATATATATATACACACACATGGTCATTCAGAATTAAAGACCGTCTGATGATCAACGTCCAGGATGAAACATTTGAATGAGACTCTTATTTTTATCTTTTCATGAGTTCCATATGGAAGACCAGATAGATATATATTTTACAATAAATAGAAATATGCTAATTTACACAAAAATGAATGGTCATGATATTAATTAAATTAATAAACATATATATATATAAATAATAGAATCCGATATAGGACTTGGCATGGCTTGGGTACGTTGAAATTAATTGGAAGTTTCGAATGAAGACATCATTCATAAATGTCATGTTCTACTAGAACGTCAATTAAGATCATTCAAAAAGTCTAGTTGTTGAAAATGGATGATATCATGACCATTCATTTTTGTCTAAATTAGCAGATCTCTCACTACAACAGAATGTGTATTTTGTGACAGAGAAAACTGTCACAAAAAAATGGCAAACCGTCACTAAACATATTTGGTGACGGTTTGAAACCGTCACCATGACCGTCACGTAAAGTGCGTCACAGAAAACATTTGGTGACGGTTTACTGTTCAACCGTCACAAAAAATATTTTTAGTGACGGTTGGAAGTGTTCCGTTCGGTACAACATTCGAACGTTCCTTTTTTGTGACGGTTATGAACTGTCACGGAAAATCACGTTCGGACGTACAATTAAACGTTCGGACGTTATACCCGACCCGATTGGCGTTCGAATGAGAGAAGTTGACGTTTGTTGTATATCGTTCGAACGTATCATATTTACGTTCGCATGTTAATGCGTCCGAACGTTAATTACAATAAACGTTCGAATATTTGTTCGAACGTAAACGTAAATGTTCAAACGTAGCGCGTTTAATGTTCGGACGTTATTTCGAATGTAAACGAAGGAGCGTCCGAATGCAAGTTCTTTGTTCGAACGTTAGTCGGTTTAACGTTCGAACGATTCAATTGTATTTACGTTCGAACGTTTGGTACAGTGTGAACCAACGTTCGAACGATTTTTATTTACATTCGAACGTACAGATCAGAAATACTAATTTCATAAAATTTAAAAACAAAATACCAATGTATCATATTACATACCCAATTAAGAAGTAACAATGTCTTATAAAAGTACAAAATTAGATATTAAAACTAGTCAGAAATATTGATAAAATTTATTTCTTCTTTTTCCCTCGCCCACGGGGATTCTGTTGCAACGACATAACACGCTCCATTTGCACCATCATCTCTCGTTGCACTTGCTCTTGCACTTCACTGCGTATTCTTTCCTCCTGGTCTCTCTGTTGGTCCTGCAAACGCGTCTCTAAATGAGACTGTCGTTCTAAGAGAGACTCTAACTCTTGCTGTCTCGACCTCATATACTCATTCTCACGCCGTGCAGCTTCTAAATCTGCTGTAAGATTATTAATTTGTGAAGCCGATGAGGTTGAGGAGGATGAACATTTATGCTTGATAGATCGTCCCAAACCTCTTGCCATACTAGACTGCGGCCCGAGCACTTGGGTGAATATGTCTATGTCACTAGGAGAGGATTCCGCAGAAGTCGACTGCATCTCCAACATTTTGTTCTGCAATTTAAAAGGTAATGATCGTAAATAATTAGTAACGTATTAAAAGAAATAGAAATAAGAAATAAACTATTAAAATGTTCTATAAAAAATTTATTTAACAAAATTAACACTGCTTACATAATTATCTGCAGCGACAGGATCCATCCACTCACTATGCTCATTAGTGTGAGCAGCAGCATAGACATGAACGAGGGAAAAGTTTTCAGGATCATCACGTTTCTAACAAAGCGACAATATTAGCAATTTTAAAAAGATAATGTTAGTACTTATCAGAAAGAATATCAGGAAAATAAATAAATTCTATAATTTTTTAATTACCATTTTTTCAGCAAGACGGTGGAATGACCTTGAACCGGCACGATGGTGGACAGTCAGAACGGATCTATTCTGTGCATTTGTAGAACTCAAGTGCTACAAAATATATTAAAAATGTTAATTGTAATATGTATACATATAATGTATAAAACGAATATGAATGTAAATAATTTAAAGATATAAATGTAAAATACCTGATAATCTGGAGATGCGAAAAAATCACAACACTTTCTCCAATCATCTAACTTCATCTGCTGAAAAGGAGACTGCGCAGCCTCTTCCAACGTCTCAAACTTCTTGAAGTGGTCATGACATCGTCCTTTGTGACGTCGGAATAGTGTAGCCATCAACTCATTCACGGTTCTCAAATCCTCGCTACGGCTAAAGTCGAGGTCGAATTCATCCTAACAAGGGAATCAGGTAAAAAATATAATAGATTAATCTAAGTGAAAAAAATGTACTGAAAAGTAAACTCACCAGCACACGACTTCGAATGTGCTCCTTAATCTCATTCGGAACATCTCGCCATGAGCGCACATAAAATGGAGCATAAGCTCGAACTACTGTGCCAATATAGGAGGAAAGCGCTGCTGCACTATCATCCACTCCTCCAGTGGAATTATCAGGAATTGTGACCTTCAGTTTACCGTGCCTTCTATTTTTTTCAAGAGAGATTCCACGTGTATAGCCACGACCGCGACGTGCAGATGCATCAACTACATGATAATAATAGATATACTATAATTATAATTATATAGTTATTGAGAAAAAATTATTAACTATATATATAATTATTCCTTACTGGTAGGTGTCGACTGGCTGTTGTTCTCTTCTGTGTTAGCTTGATCTTCAGGAACGGATTCCTCGAGTGGGGAGTCCTCAATGGATTCAGGACTTGGACTTGGCAGAGGCACATTTCTTCGTTGTCGTTTTGGCGGCATTCTTTAAAATAATTAATTATATCAAAGAAAATTAATTAGAAGAAATTATGAAAATTTAAGATATTTTATAGTCACCTATATAAATAAAATATTTAGTACTTTTACTCTTCAGATGAATTTTCCATAGTTGTTTCAGAATCTCCATCAATAACATCTTCATCATCATTATCTACCTCATGCCCGGATTCTGATTCGTATTCATCTTCTGACTCGTCTTCTTCATCTTCCTCCAAACTGACTTGAATTGAATGATCATTTAATACAGACGGGTCGAGATGTACGGGTGGGACATCATCTCTACACAAGGGGAGCAACTTGAGTGCACCGAGGTCAACAAACAAGTTAATACCCTCTCCATCTTCCTGGTATGCCTCAACAATCGGATTGTCATCTTCATCTCCACTATTCTCGTAATCTGCACTCGTTCCTGCTTCATATATATTTCGAAGAACAAATTTTTGTACGACTCGCCAAGTTATCTCCCCACTATCTTCATCAGTACTTTTCATTGGATCAATCAAGTAATGGACTTGGGTAGCTTGACAAGCCAATACGAATGGATCATCTTCGTACCATTTAGATACAGTATTGACACTCGTAAAGTGATTATCCCTATGTATCGAAACCCGACCACCGCCTAGATCCCACCAATCACATTTGAAGACATATGTTACAGACCCACCCAGATATTTCAATCCGATAATATCACGTATGACACCATAATAGTCAATATCATCTGTTCCATGACTCCCCTCGACCAACACACCACAGTTTTGAGTCTTTCTATTACATTCACGGTCCAAAGTATGGAATCTATAACCTCGAACCGTGCATGCAGTATATCGAAGTGCTCTATTTGAGGGACCACGGGCCAATGCATACAATTCAGAAGAAATTGATCAGGGATCACGAGCACGTTGTTCCAAAATCTAAAAATTGAAATAGTATATATTTATTATTTTATTATCCAGAGTTAAAAATTTCACAATATAACATATATATAATTTTAGTTCATACACGTTCTTCAAACCATCCGGGAAATTCTTCCTCGTGTCTTGCCTCTATATTTTCTACGCCTTCCGTTCTAAGTTTGTCCATGTGGTCACTGTTATAACATATTGCAAAAGAAGTATATTTTGAGCACAACAATTCTAATTAATTTAAAGAAAACTATAATTATTCAAATAAATTAAATGACATACCTAAGATAATCATCAATCTCTCGGCAGTTATTTAGCACATACCACCGAACCTTACCCAACTCTCCATCAATTAAATCGTAACCTGTTTGTGCACCCAAGGGTCGTACATTCTGGGAAAACACTGATAGCTCACGAGGAGGCGGAGTAGCAAGATCAGCATTTCGCTCTTGACGACTAAATCGTGTCTCAACACCACGAAGATATAGAGAGCAAAATGTTAACCATTCATCGTGTATATAAGCCTCTGCTATTGAACCCTCAGCTTTGGCTTTAGTCCCAACAGTGCGCTTTAATCGACCCAAATATCTTTCAACTGGATACATCCAACGGAACTGCACCGGTCCACCCAGAAGTACCTCTCGCGGTAAATGTATTGCTAAATGGACCATGACATCAAAAAATGATGGTGGAAAGATCTGCTCGAATTTACATAGTATAGTAGCAATGTCTTCTTCCAATTTCGACAACGCCTCTCGATTTACTACCCGAGCGCACAAATCCTTGAAAAACATACATAGTTCAGATATGGCGACACGTACATTAGATGTCAGCTTCCCACGAATTCCCACAGGTAATAACTTCTGAAAAATACGTGACAATCATGACTTTTCAATCCATTGATTTTCCAATCATCAGGACTCACGCATCTACCAATATTTGAAGCATAACCATCTGGCAACTTCACACCTTGCAACCATTTACAGAAATCAATCCTCTCCTCCCTCGTCATCGTAAAACATGCATGTGGCATGACCATCCTGTTGCCTTCCACCCGCAAATGCAGATTATGTTTAATTCCCATTCTCTCAAGATCTTTCCTCGTCTTGATCGTGTCTTTCGTCTTTTTGTTAATACTCATCAATGTACCCAGTATATTATCACAAATATTCTTCTCTATGTG
Source organism: Juglans regia (assembly GCF_001411555.2). Taxonomy (NCBI): domain Eukaryota; kingdom Viridiplantae; phylum Streptophyta; class Magnoliopsida; order Fagales; family Juglandaceae; genus Juglans; species Juglans regia. Next base: position 15,456,042 of record NC_049916.1, on the reverse strand, counting down.
CATTACATCCAAACTATGTCGCAACTTGCATGACGACCAATACGGCAAATCAAAAAAAATACTACGTTTTGTCCAATTCAATTCTGATACGGCTCGTTTTCTCTTGTTCTTTCTCCGACCTTTGCCAAAATTGTTCGCTCTAACATGTTGCAGTTGTTCTACTATCTCTTCTCCAGACAACTCTTTTGGTGCAATCCTATCCTCTACTCTCCCATCAAACTTGGCACATTCTCTTCTCCATGCATGATTTGCTGGTAAATAACGTCGATGACACATGAAACACAACTTCTGAGAAAATTTTAGCCACTCACTAGCAGTTTCTTTATTACACGTCGGACATGCTAACCTCCCTTTCGTACTCCAGCCGGAAAGATTCCCATACGCCGGAAAATCATTTATGGTCCACATTACCGCAGCATGCATCTGAAAAGATGTCGACTTAATGCATCATAAGTTCTAACCCCTGTTTCCCATAACTCTTTCAGCTCTTCAATCAACGGCTGCATGAATACGTCAATATCATTCCCAGGTGATCTAGGGCCAGGGATGAGTAAAGTTAACAAAAAGTTTGGCGCCTTCATGCACCTCCATAGTGGAAGATTGTACGGAATCAATACAACGGGCCAAGTGCTATAACTTGTACTCATATTCCCAAAAGGGTTGAATCCATCGGTTGTGAGTCCCAGGCGCACGTTCCGAGCTTCTAACCCGAACTCTGGATACTGATTATCGAAAGACTGCCACGCAAGTGAATCAGCCGGATGCCTCATATACCCGTCATTCTTAACTCTTTTCTCCTCGTGCCACCTCATATCATGAGCTGTTTTGTTACACATATATAGTCTTTGCACCCTAGGTTTCAAGGGAAAATACCGCAACACCTTAACCGGCACGTTTTTCTTACCTTTCCACCTTGACTCTCCACATACAGGACATGCTTGTATCTCCTCGTTCTCCTTCCAAAACAATACACAATCATTCTTGCATGCATGTATGGACTTGTACTCAAATCCTAATCCATAAACATCCCAGCTCCAATGTCACCCAACATCTCCTCCATCTCATCATGCTCATAATCATCATCCATGTGCCGTAAATAATTGTGATGATCGACCAATACATCTGCTGACCCTTCATACGGCTCACCATGCAGTACCCATCGCGTATACCCCAGATCCATACCGTTCACAAATATGTGACGCTCTACTTCATCCAATCCTATCGCACACAAATTTTTACACCCTCGACATGGACACTTAATGTAACCACGACTATCAGCAAAGGCCCGTGCAAAATCAATGAAAGTTCTTACTCCACATGCATAGGGTACGTAATCCTTTCCAAGTCTATCGTCCAGACGCATCCAATTTTTGTCCATTTCTAAAAACATCCAGATATTAATAACACGTATATTGAAAATTCACATGCATGTCTTGCCTCCGATTCTCATTACTTTTTTGATAAGGTAGTTGGTCCTATCCCATTCGAGATTATATTCTCCATATTACACAAATCTCGTCACTCTACTAATTTCCACGTTAGTAGAAATTCCGGCAGCACCTCCCCATAATTCTCCAAGTATACATGTTCAAATATCGGGATTGTGACCCTACGAACAGTATACCCGAAGAACAATAGAAGAAGATACCGAAACTTCATATTAAACGTGGAAAGTAGTGAGTAACAAAAATGTGTAATATAGATAATATAATCTCAAACTGTCCACACTGGACAATTCAGGAATCAGTGGACACATAAATGTACACTGATTCCCAAACGGGTCTAAGGGTATTTATGCAATGTCACACGCATCTAGCAAAAAATCATACAACAATATCTCCATGTTGTTTAAATTAACAATGTCACCTTCAAGTAGTGTTATATTGTTAAACTAAAGAGGGATGAAAGATTATGTGACCCTACGTTTCGTGTCTTGTACACAACGAGAGAGAATAATCTTGAAGAAATGTTTAAATTTTAGTCTAATTACTTAACCGTCACAAACTGTCCGACCTTGACAACTCTCAAGGCCGAAGAGACTATGACAGTCAAGCAATTAAATTGAAATTTCAACATTTCTTCAAGATTATATTCCCTTGTTGTGTACAAGATCATTATTCTTAAAGTATAATTTTAATTGTTATACTTAATTTCAAAGGTTATACTATAATTTTAATTATTATAATTCTTAAAGAGTTACTTTTATGCTTGTTATTACTTATATATTAATTATTATTATAAATATTTAATTATCATACTTAAATTTCAATGGTTATACAATAATTTTAATTATTATAATTCTTAAAGAGTTACTTTTATCCTTGTTATTACTTATATATTAATTATTATTATAAATATTTAATTATCATACTTAAATTTCAATGGTTATACAATAATTTTAATTATTATAATTCTTAAAGAGTTACTTTTATGCTTGTTATTACTTATATATTAATTATTATTATAAATATTTAATTATCATACTTAAATTTCAATGGTTATATAATAATTTTAATTATTATAATTCTTAAAGAGTTACTTTTATGCTTGTTATTACTTATATATTAATTATTATTATAAATATTTAATTATTATACTTAAATACTATTATCACAATATATCAAATCCATATCACAACATATAAAAGTGATAACTCACAATATATTCACAAAATAACATGCCACATGTATTAACATATTTCTAAACTTGAATAAGCAATAAACATGTATTAACAAAGCCTAATGACAATATATTTTTAATAATAAACACAATATTTCAAATTTATATCGCAACATATTTAGAATAACTCACAAACTATTTACAAACTATACAAACAATAATCACAATATGATAAAAAGTAAGCATCAAATCACAACAACATATTGATAAAGTTTAGAAATATACCTAGCACTCACAATATCCTCTTACAAATCAAAATATTCAAACTTCCCAAAACAAGCAATCCTTCAAAAAAATACAACACAAACTTATTAGAAATATTCTATAACAAAAACACATTCTATAAATATCATAAAATTTAAATAAAGACAAGAAATAAAAATATTATCTTACCAAAACTCACCTCTCTCTCACTCTCTAACTCAACTCTCTCTCACTCTAACTCTCTCTCTCTCTCTAACTCTCTCTCTCTCTCTCGTCGAAATCTCTCTCTCTCTCTCTCTCTCTCTCTTTCTCTTTCTGTTGCGCGCACGGGAGAAAAGAAATAATGGGCATCCTCCCGTGCGCGTACTGATTAAGTTCTAAAATTATTAGTTTAAACGTTCGAACGTTAACTTTAAACGTCCGAGCGTTAATTCTAAAATTATTCCCGCCCAGAACGTTCGGACGTTTAAAATACACGTTCGAACGTACCCTTCTTATGATATAACATGAAATCTAGCGGGAAAGTTCCCGAACTTTCCTCATATATGTTCGAATGTATCACAATTTCTCGTTCGAACGTTTGTAGATTTATAGATAAACGTTCGAACATACTACTTAAGCGTCCGAACGTACATTTCATGAAAGTGTTACCATATTTGAGCGGGAAATCTCCCGCACTAATTTGACTAACGTTCGAACGTTGACGGATTTGATGTTCGAACGTATAGTATAAACGTCCTTACGTCTAAATAATCACACAGATATTAAACATCGAGCGGGAAAATTCCCGCCTCTTACTTTAACGTTCGAACGTTAACTTCAAACGTTCGAACGTAATATTCCTATTATACTTAACTTATAATATAATATATATACTACATTGTATAGTATTTTGTGCATAATATAATTTATATATTATGCACAAAATATGTGTTTTTCTAAATTACTTATATTTATACTAGTTAAATAATATATTTATACTATAATATTAAGACTAAATTTACTAATAATAGTTTAGTATATGACTATATGTAAATATCATACTACTAAAAATTTACAATATTACTACCATGTTGTTCTAAATTACTAATGTATAAATATAATAGCATGTAATACTAATGTATATATAATATACTATAAACACTAAGATGCATAATAACATCAACATGTAATATTGTAATACATATACTAATGGATAAACACTAATCTATAAATTTATAATAACATATAATACTAATGTATAATAACTAAAGTATTATTCATATAAATTTTATATAACAATATCTTGTATTAATTATATTTTTTGACCTAATAAATTCTCAACATATTCATTTTGATAAATATATTAGTAATTCTAATATACATTAGTATAATAATTAGATTTATGGCCTAATACTAATACTATTAGTAAACCACTTTAAGCCTATATATAAATTACTATATAAAGCACTATAGTATTAATTACTAATACTATATTACTATGTGATACTATTAACTATAGTGATATATTAGTATTAGACATTAGTATACTAATACTATCAGTGATATAGCTAGTGTAATATAATAATATTTATACTAATGCTATTATATAGTTATACTAAATTAAAATCACTATAGCAAATATTAATATATAGTTATGCTAATCGCTATAACTAATACTAATACTAATATAGACTACAGTTATAACTTATAGTATTATAACTTATACTAATATATTATATAGTTATACTAAATCACTATAACTAATACTAATATAGTTATACTAATCACTATAATAGTGATATAGTATTAATATCACTATTAGTATAATACTATAATATATAGTATTAATAATAACTAATACTAATATAATTATTAGTATAACTAATATTTATATATATTAATATATATATGAAGTATAAGAGATTAGAGATTTAATATATATATATATATCAAGTATATTAGTTTATTATTAATATTTCGGTGCTTTTTTTTTAATATTCATATATAATAATATATATCATTCATTTTTTTTATAAATTTTCATATATATATAATATATAAAATAGATTTATATTAGTTAGTATATTACTATACAATACGGCGTCGTTTCTATTGCAATAGGACTTTCTTTTTAATTTTTGAATGCATGTTATTATGTTACTTGTTTTATTTAGTTGTATTTCTTGTTATAATCAAAAGTTTAATTAATTCCCACAGGTAATGTTGAGAAAATTGAAATTTAAAAGCTCACAAATTTTTTTAAAAAAAAAAAGTGGGTCAAATATGAAGTTAAAAAAGATAAAAAAAAATAATAAAAAAATCCGACTCCGCTCCGACTCCGCTCCGACAAGTCGGAGTCGGAGTCGGAGGGGATTTTATATATTGCTAAACTTTATAAATATAAGAAGCACTCACAAAAAAACCAATAATCTAATTGTCAATAATATTATATAACATCCTAATATATAACTTAAACATTTATAATATAATATATTATATTGACAAACGTTCGAACGTAATAATAAGTATGTTCGAACGTTCTATGTATATAAGGCCAAAACCGAACGTCGAAACGCATTTCCCTGCCCGTATCCATCGTCTTCTCCGTTGTTTGCCGCCACGCCGCCGTCACCGCCGCCGTCAACTCCGCCACAACCGTCACTAAAAGGTAGGCATTCATCTTTTATGCAAATAACATGTATTTTATTGAGATTTAGATTGACATTTGGATTGAGTTTGGTTTAAAACCGGATAAATATTACCGGATTTTCAACTTCATTTTCCGGCCACCACGACCAGTCATTGGCCGAATAGTCACCGTAGAAATGTTTCTTGAAGTGTATACTTCATTTACATGGTGACATTTCGGCATTTAGACCCTTGTAGAGAAATTTTCGAGATTTCAATAATGGTTGAGTCGACTCAGCCATTCTGCGTCGAAACGTTCGAACGTTTCACCAAGACATTCGAACGTACGACGTTTAAATTACCGAGCCGTTACGGCTTCCACGTTCGAACGTTAATCGTCTTACATTCGGACGTGAATATTATTAAACGACATACGTTCGAACGTTAATATTTACTTTCACACGTAAATCACATACGGTCGGACGTTTAATTATAACATCCGAACGTAGTGATTTTCTACATTATTCATGCTTCGACGTTTGGACGTTCATATTTACGTTCACACGTAAAACAAATACGTTCGAACTTAAATTCCAACGTATTTGTTTACTGCTTATGTTCGAACGTACATCTGTACATTCGAACGTATTTGTTTTACGTTTGAACGTAAATTTATTTACATTATTTTACGTGCGAACGTATAAATTAACGTCCGAACGTTTTTATCTTTAACGTTCGAACGTTAAAGATAAAACGTTCGAACGTTAATCCAGAGCATCTTAAAATTAATACAAAAAAATGCATTATTCTAAATAATTTTTTTTTCCTTTTCTATTTTCAGGATATGGCTCTTCCACTGCATACGCGAAAACGAGGGAGGGAAGGAGCCACGTCGGACACTGCCCGTATCGGAGCTCGTACTGTTATGGTAGAGAGAGAGGTCTTAATTAATGAGTTCGACGAACTCTGTTGGCAGCAGACGAACCTAAGAGATGTTTTCCTCAGTATAGGCTGGGGAAATATCTGCACATTGAGGGGGAAGGTATACCCCTCAATGGTTCAAGAATTCTATATGGGGATGTGTGACATGCCTCCGGATGCATCCTCTCACACCGTGACTGTATGCGGTGTTTCCATTGAGGTATCGGCAGATGTCATCGGCGAGCACATCGGGATTCATCGAGGTGTTCAGACATTTACACACTCAACACCCCGTGAGGATGTAGGCACTTCTGCATCATCTACTGGCCGGGGATGTGAGCCAACATCAGCCGATGATGCAGGCCAGTCAGAGGATGAGGATACTGGCGTCGAGGCTCGGGATGATGACTGAGACGAAGATTTCTACATCCTCACCGGGAGGGATCGCATGCAGATCGAGCGGAAGAACGCCTTCAACCAGAACCATCTGTTGCATTTCTTCCGCATGTTGCACCTTATTGTTGCAACAAATGTTGATCCTGTGGCTCATAAAACCACATTTAGTCGGCTTCGGGCACAATTTTTGATACGAGTGGCACGTGGAGATCCTATAGATTTGCCACTGCACATTTTTGAGAGGATCCGTTACGAGGCGAGCATCGTCTCCACGGATAATCTCCCATATAGTGTCCTCATCAGCCGACTATTACTTGCACGGGGAGTGCCGACCCAGCCAGAGGAGCGGGTCAAAGATCAGATGAGCCCCCTCGACATGACCACGCATCGGCGTAGCATTGGACAGGCGAGGGGACGTCAGCCACCCCCTGTAGAGGATCTAGTTCCTCAGACGCAGCCTGAGCCAGGTCATGTCGGGAGTAGTAGTCAGCATACGCCGAGTACATCTGCAGGAGATGTGCGGCCTGCTTGGGTTGATGCGGTCATCTTACAGCTGACTGCGCATATTGATCATAAGATCGATCGATCGCTTGAGGCTATATCGGCGTCTGTTGCCGAACTCACCCATCGTGTAACTATCCTCAACGACAAGGTTGATACCTTGACTGAGGAAGTACGGAGTTCGACTTTTGCGGATAGCGTTATCATCTGACTGTTGTTTACTACGTTCTATCAATTTTTGTATTTTATTTTTAATATTTGTAACGAAAAATATTATGGAATATTTTTATCGTTTTTTCATTTCAATTTTTAATCTTCTTTGATGTTATAGTTTTCAACTTTAATACTAAATCATTGCATTTCAAATATATATAAATCAATAATATATATTTATATATTACAAAGTGTGTATATATAAATATATACAATTCAATTTTTTAGACTTGTTCACAAATTATGCACAATAAAAATATATAATTTTTAAATTAAAGTCATTTAATTTAAATTTACAATGAACGTTCGAACGTTAGTAATTAACGTTCGCATGTTGGCGGAAAACATTTTACGTTCGAACGTAAAATTAATAACATTCGAACGGTTGCGCCAAAACATTTTACGTTCCAACGTAAACAGACATAACGTTCGAACGTATATGTGACGTTCGCACGCATATTTCCCATACGTTCGAATGTAAAAAAATCTCATTCTATCTTTAGTGACAGTTTCCAAAAACTGTCACAGAAAATGCCTTTTAGTGACGGTCTAGGGACTGTCACAATTTCCCAACCGTCACTAAAAAGCAATTGTGTTGTAGTGTCTATTTATTGTAAAATATATTAATTAAATTAATAAACATATATATATATATATATATATCTATAAATAATAGAATCCGATGTAGGACTTGGCATGGCTTGGGTACGTTGAAATTAATTGGAAGTTTCGAATGAAGACATCATGCATGCATATATGTCATGTTCTACTAGAACGTCAATTAAGATCATTCAAAAAGTCTAGTTGTTGAAAATGGATGCAAATAATTTTGTTCAGCTCCATTAATTATTATTACGATATATATATAACGTAAGTACTTCTGAAATACAACGACCATATTACTAATAAAATGGCAGTTGAATATTGGATGATATATTTGAAAGCAGAGAAATAGAAAACAGGTAAAATAGATAAGAATTAAAAATAAATAAATAAATAAATAAAGAAGAAGAAAAAGAGAGAGGTTTGGGTATCATGTCGTCATGAAATAATGGTATTCGCTGAAGAGGATTAAATATGTTTTAGTCGGAGGTTATTTTAATATAATTACTAAGAAGTTTTTGACTTATGAACACTTAACCGTATTAATAATACAATGGTACGTACGTACGTAGTTGATATGACTTTCTGTCACGTTAATGTTGTTAATTGATCATACAGTATTAATGTTATATATTTGAAAACAAAAAAACAAAAAATAAAGAAAGAAATAGCTAAGAATTGATATAAAAGATAATGGAGTGGGCATGACAAGAAAAAATGTATATTTTAGATTGAAGTAATAGTATTGGCTGAAGAGAATTTATTTACGTACTAATGCTAACTACATAAAAATTTTAGGGTCTGCAAGTTGGATTATGTACTATTTTTTAAAAAAGTTGATAAATTTGGAATCTACATTAAAATTATTTTTTAATAGCGGATTTCACATTTTTTTAAAGAGAATGTGTGAGACTTGCACATCCTTATATTATATCTAACATTACTCGAATTTAATATGTTTTAGTGAAATATGACTATTTCCATATATACAACCTTCTAAGAAATGTATTACCATTG